>NW_015386587.1:77412-79683 GCF_001527695.2 Protobothrops mucrosquamatus | reverse complement strand
GGTTAGGTGCTTTAGGGGTTATTAGAGTTATTCAGCAATTAAAACCAGCTGCCAAACAGCAGTGATTCAGACATGACATAGTGACCTAGTTTATTTGTCAAATTAAATCACAATTGGCTGGGTTCATATACTGCCCTAAGTCATAAACAAAAATTCACAAATGATAGTGGTTGGACTCACAGAAGACAACATGACAAAACTAAGCAAAATATAATTTACCATGGTCTAGGAACCCATTATCTGTCTCCAAGTATAGAACAATCTCCCCCTTTTATACCTCAGTTGCTCTTCTTCTGCTTCTTCACTAGAACTACAAATTAAGATTACACTCACAAGGAAATGATGGTTAAGGACCAAGGTTAAACAAAATGTATTCACATTCCTTGGGGAAAAAATATTTCAAAGGTTGTTTTATGCCTTGAGATAATAAGATCCCTGATTCATTTTCACTTTTAAAAATCTATGTGATTGTTAAAAGTCAACACCACTAATCTCATATAATCAATCAAATCCTCACTCGAATCTGGAGAAAATCATAATCTGCATTTAAACTACCTGTGAAAGACAGCACAACCACATATTCTAATAAATTGTTTCTAGTTTAGGATGCAATTTGTAGAATTACAGCTGTATACAATACAAAATCAGAATCTGCAAACTATTTGGAACCATTTTACCTTTAAATCCCATTGGTAATTTTCAGTTCTGATTTTTTATATCTTGTAAACAATTTATAGTGTTTATCCCCAAATTTAATTTTTCTGAACTGTCTTTACTCCATTGAATTTGTCATTTCAGTACAGTCTTTGACAGACAGAATCACACATTGCTTTCAGAGAACAATGTTCAGTGCACAACTGCACAGAGGATCTGAACAGCCTGAATGACAACAGTTTTTATACAAAGGAAAGGGTTTTTTTCTCTTTTCAAGCTTTTACACTTGGAAATTATTGGCAGACAATTAAAGGAAAACTGAACTGTAACTCCCTGACATTCTACATATGCCAAACAACAAATGTGTATTTATTCTGAAAAAGCCTTGAGGAAATCTATTGGAGTTATTCACTATAAACACTGCTTAGTCTTACACCCAATTCTTTAAAAGAAAAAGAAAAGTGATTCTTTTATAGTTTTGCACATCTTCATTTAGTGTACCAGAAAGGGGAAAAAAGAACAGAAAAATTAGAATTACTCAAAGGAGATAATGGGTTCCATACATAATTTTGCATCAGCAACCTTCCCACACTTCTTGAAATCTGTATTATCTATATTATCTTTTCTATCCCAAATCAACATTTATGAACTAATTTTCGCAGGAGATGCTTTGATTGTCAGAAAGGATAGATTCCCTTATATTGTAATAGCATTGCTCTGTGGGGAAACCTGGGCATCAATTATTCAGATTTCTTGCTTTGAATCCAGATGTGGATAATTACAAGTTCAATGTAATTTATTTCATTTTAATCCATAATCAGGAATTATATCAAATCCAAACTCATTCAATACTTAATAATACCATAAAAGTAAGTATTGCATTCAGGAAGAAAAAGCATGGAACCAGTTATTTTGATTCTGAATGTTTATATAATATTGAAAATAGAATACTCTAAACCAGACATGTCAAACACAAGGCCCGGGGGCCGGATGTGGCCCGCGAAGTGGTTTCTTGTGGACCGTGAAGCCATCCTGGAAACAGTGAGGGAACGGCCCCCACTGCCTTGGCCCTGGCCCAGGCCGGCCGGGAGAGAGCCAGTGTACAATTTTGTGGTGGCCATCTATGCATTCAGTCTTAGCTCCACAAGGCTGTCTGGAAACAGTGAGGAACCAGCCCCTGCCGTGTCAGCCCACCCCCTGGATGCATGCTGGGGAGGTATTACCCTTTGTGAGGAATGAAGAAATGCACCATCACCTGGAAGTGGCCAGCAAATGGCCCTCGCCTACTTCACATATCCAGCTTGATGGGCTCTGGGGGAGGGGTTTCAGCAGACAGCGGGGCGCTCTCCTCACAGCGCCGAGAGGCTGAGCCGGGCGGCACAAATCCAAAAAGAAACGCGAGGCTGCCCAGCTCCCAGCCTGCCCGGTTTCAGCAGGCAGTGGGGCGCTCTCCTCACAGTGCCAAGAGCTGAGCTGGATGGCGCGAATCTGATGAGAAATGCAATGCTTCTAGCCCCCAGCCTGCCCAGTTTCAGCAGGCAGCAAGGTACAAAGTTGGCGAGCTTCGCACCGCCCAGCTCAACCTCTCGGCGCTGTGAGGAGAGCACCCCGCTGCCT
>NW_015386587.1:62403-76050 GCF_001527695.2 Protobothrops mucrosquamatus | reverse complement strand
CCTGCCCGGTTTCAGCAGGCAGTGGGGCGCTCTCCTCACAGTGCCAAGAGCTGAGCTGGATGGCGCGAATCTGATGAGAAATGCAATGCTTCTAGCCCCCAGCCTGCCCAGTTTCAGCAGGCAGCAAGGTACAAAGTTGGCGAGCTTCGCACCGCCCAGCTCAACCTCTCGGCGCTGTGAGGAGAGCACCCCGCTGCCTGCTGAAACCACACCCACCCAGTAGGCCACACCCACCCAGGCCCCCCGAGGGCAACCGCAATGCTGATGCGGCCCTCAATGAAATTGAGTTTGACACCCCTGCTCTAAACCTATAAATTCTAAATTAAAGAACCAGTTATTCATAATGTTAATTTTAAAAAACACAAAAGTGAACCCAAGAATTCTTTAGTAGATGAGAAGGGGGGGAACCTATTTTCCCAACATTAAGCTAGGGTTATGACAAGATTCTGAAATGCACATAAATGTTGCCAGTCTTGTCGTAGTATCACAAATTGGAAAAAAGCTATTCTATTGAACTTCTGCTTGATGATATCTTCTATAAGGACTAGACAGGACTGAGATAAGAGAAATAGTATAGCCCGTAATATGTATGCTTTATATTATGACTATTTCCCCTGATGATTGTATGAAGCTACATAAAGCCAGACAAACAAGCACTGTACACATTCTATGTAACATTCTGTGGTACACATTGGGGTACCTAAAATAGGTAACACACCAGTGCTACTAACACATGACTAGCACTGATTACATTACCTAGTTTGTATAATGAAACATCTGCAAGAAAATAGCCAAGCTCAGAGAGCACCAAGGACCCCTCATTTCAACCCTGAGCTACAAATATTCTCCTTTAAAGGTGTATCAGTCAGAAAGCTTTATCTATTGGATGAAAGGTAGAACTATCCATCATTAAACTAATATAGACTTTGTATAAGAACTTGCTAGGATGCACCCATCTGACTTTTTCTGTGTGGTTCAAGCCCAAACACTTCCCCAATATAATTCCATCATATTCATAAATATTCACAGGAACTTTCAGATAAAATACTAAAAGGTGTACAATAAGGTCTAAAATGGTTTCACCAACCTTAGTTATACATAATTACATAACTGTGCAAAGACTACCATATTCACTTGGAGGGTCAAATACAATAGTGCAAAAACAGCCCCCTCCCTCCTAGGCAGTCAACAGGCTAGAATTTATCTAGAAGTCTGTTCACACATGCCTATTTAGCCCAAGGCTACAAATCATCAAATGCTCATAAAGATCTATTCATTCCACATCTCTAGAGAGATAAAGCAGGCTGGTAATCTTTATAAGGATGACATTCCTCTTTCACTATGACAGCTCTCCTATTCCTACTTCATGTGACACCTCCTCCAAAATCTTCCAAGCAAGATTGCAATTTAGGTAGCAATGTGTTTTCCTTTTTGAACAAAACTTTGTTGGTGAAGTTGACCTGGTGAAATTGTCCTAGGGTTTTCTAGAAGTTTTTGAATCAAAATGGATCCAACTGCCTTATCTTTGATAAGTAAATTTTGTCCAAATTGTTCTCCATTAGGTCAAAATTCAAACTTTGTCCCAAGTTTTAGGACCACCCTAGTAAGTAAAGATCACATTAAGCACATGCAACCTTTTCAAGAGACTAGAATCAATTTCAACCAATACAGCAGTTTCAAGAGTTGGACCCCTTTTACATTATGACTAAGAGATTCTTCAGGGAAGCTTTTACAATTGCAGTTTACTTCAGTACTATTTTAATAGCATGTTTTTATGCAAAAATAAAGAAAAAGAGAAAGTGGCAAGGTCAGTCAAATGTGTATATACTGCATGAAGAACTGGCCCTCCACAAACTATATTAAATGTTAATACTTTAATTTATAATATTGCATAACTATATATGTAATTTTATTTATTGCTATGCATCAATGGAATCTATTGGTGAAAAACAGACCAAAAAAATATATACAAAACTTTTCTTGTTCTAGGAAATCACTACAATAAATTAACACACCAGTTCAGCATATTAGAAAGGGTCATAGGATATGTTATATATACAGTGTATGCTCAAGGCACAAAAGTAATAATAATAGTAATAATAATAATAATAATAATAATAATAATAATAATAATAATAATAATAATAATAATAATAATAATAATAGAAGGGAACTTGGAGGTAATCTAGTCCAACCCCTTGCTCAGACAGGAAACCCTACCATTTCAGACAAGTGGCTGTCCAGTCTCTTCTTAAAAACTTCCAGTGTTTTAGATACTTTGGTTATTAAATTTTGCATATATTGGCTAAATCCAGGCAATTTATTAAGCTATAATGTGCTTTGTTCAGTTCTGAATTGTGTAATGCATGCATCTAGACAATTATGAGATACTTAACTTAATCATACTTTGCTGAAGATAAAACTATTGGTTAGGCTTAAGCATCACATTAAGCTAGTCAATGGTTAATAACCACAATGGCTAAATTTACTTGATAATCTAAGCCAAACCAAACAAACCACATTATATCTTAAAATTGTTTGCAAACTCAAGTCTAATGTATTACATCAGATTAATTTGGAATTCTGGAAGTTTATATTTACATCATCAATACATAGAGAGTGTATTAAATAGGAATCAAGGGAATTCAAGCCGATAAAACCACAGCTGAATTGAAATATCTACAAAGAGAGATGCTAGGTCAATGATTATTATTATTTCAGGCATAATCAAAACATGAAACATATTTCCATACCAAAGATTGTAAGTTGTATTTCTTTAAATCACTCTGAAATCTATTTTAAAAAGATAAATGGCATGAAAATATGGTACATACATATGTACATCAAATTAAAGGATAGGAGTGAGATTCATTACAATGCAGACCCCAGCAGTACAAATATCAATTTCCTAAGATATACTCAGAGAACAATTCCTAGTTTACGTTTTTAAAATGGTAGTNACCTATGCCAGCAGCGATGGCCACAGTCCAGATGCCTCCAAAGTCCACAACAACAGTTGGCAGCAACAGTTGGCAGCACCAGTCTCTCTCCTCCTGGTGCTTCTTCTCTAGAATTCCTCCTCAGGTCTCAGGATTCAAAACCACCCCCCTCCCTTTACTCTTTATTATTAAAAACCGAGGCTAGAAACCCCAGCCAGCTTTTCTCCACACTCTCGCTTGCCTCCGTTTCAAATATCCTCCCACGGAGGAAGCAATAAAACTTCACTCTACCTAGCCTCTATTTAAAATACCCTTGATAGAAAAATAAAATAAGCTTCCAGACCTTCTCTTCTCAACTCCAACCACCCCGGCCTTCTCCTTTCCTTTCCTTTTCTATCCTTCCTCCTTCCACTCACACCAGCCACACCCAAAGCCAACTGCAGCTGTCCCAATCTTTTCCTTCCCAGTCAAGCTCCTGCCAGCACTCTCAGGCAGTCCCCGCTACAGTAATAAACAATATACTGATAAGGTGACATATTATATAGTACACAAAATTGTTCTATAAATTGATAGGTGTTGGAACAGTTGATTTTTCCTACATAATATGAGACAAACGTTATTAAAAATCTGAAAAATAAAATAAAATAACTTATTTTTTCACATTCCATGTGGGTATTTTTAATAACAGAAAGTCTGGAGAGATGAAGAAAGATCTTCAGTATTATAATTCTAAAGTGTTTTGGAAAACTTGAACTATAAAATAGAATCAAGATTTCTCTACAGCTCACAGTACTTTCCAGCCTATCTTAGCAAATGCTAAATTTTCCTTCTTTATCTTACTTTTCTTTTTCTTTCTTTGCTCTTTTTATTCTTTTTTTTCTATTTTCTTCCTCTCTCTGAATTTAGTTTAAATTACTATTGTAATTTAAATATTTTAAAATTAAAAAGTAGATGCAATTTACCATAACATAAACCTCACTGTAAAGGTAAATATATTATATACCCCATTCTTAAATCAGCTGCTGACTAGAGTTCTGCACACTTTTCCTTTTCCTTTTGGATTAACCTCTCTAGACCATGCTGGCTGAGGAATTCTGGGAATTGAAGTCCACAAGTCGTAAAGTTGCAAAGATTGGAGACTCCTCCTCTAGACCCAGTACTTAGCTTATTTCCAGCATAGTCCTAAGGAAGGAGGCAATGACAAACCACTTGTGAAAAACACCGCCAAGGAAATTGCAGAGGCCTTTCCAGGCAGTCACCAGGAATCAACACTGAAATGAAGGCACCAAAAGTACTTCTTTATAGTGCCCCTGTATATACATTTATTGTTACAACTATTTCCTATATGAATTATGAGAGTTTCAAACTACACAAGAGTTGCTCCAATAGCACAAGGTTCTAGTATAATATCCATTTCTAAAAAGTATTAAAACAGATTTTACTTGGATTCACCCAATATGATGAAGTGTAAACTATGATTAAGCAACCAGCCAAAACATGTTGGAGCATGTTGACTGAACCAGACCATCAGGATAAGACATAATTGTTGCTTGCTTCTTTTGGCTTAGCATGCATGAATACTGACAGCGTTGACTAATTAACTATGGTTAGCTATAGTTCTGCCTGTGGGCCAAACATAGTTTTTTTATGGGAATGGTCATAATGAAGCAAGAAACAGTCTGCCAACATTACAGCCAGACAACTAAGGCCTCCAACATAAAGGTTGTAATGCAATTAAAGGAGCCCTTGATTTATCAGTTTCTTAGTAACTTGCAACTTTAACCTACAGAGACAGAAATTAATGGCAATTGAGTAGCAGGTGAGTTAAGGAATCCCTTGATAAATTGTACTGAACGTTATAACAACCTTCCTTTCCCCCCCCCTCCCCAGCAATTATGTTAATTACACAGGGCCATAACGTCATGGTTACAACCCAGTGCCACTAGCTGGAACAATACATGCAAAGTACCAGTGGTTTGAAAGTCATCTGGTTTGGGGGGACTAGTGACCAAGAGAAGAAAGCTCCATGTGATCAAATGTCAAGTCACTGGTCCATAGGCGACGTCTTCCAGAAAAGCACCGTTTAAGAAAAGCTCGGGAATCGGGGGAAGGGAAAAACAAGCTGTTTCCACCTGCTAGGGCGAGGGGTGGCCTCAGTCACCCGGGGTTCAAGACTAGCCCGGGGCTTGTTTAGGTGCGTAAAACGCAAGTCAGGGTTGCGGAGGAGGGGAAGCGCCCTTTTCTTTTCTAGCCGATGTCTTTCAAAAGTTTGGGGGGGGAGGAAGTGCACCGAGAAGAGACGAAGAGGAGGGGGCGGGTATCTAATACACAGCCCCGGAGTGCGTCAGGGCCCGGCGCGCAAGCATATCACTCCCCCCCATAACTCAACGCTACGAAATCTCTCAGGGTCCGCAACAGCCTTGCGAGGAACTCCGCTCTGAAGCTGGCAGGCGGCGCCTCCTCCTCCTCCTCCTCCTCCTCCTTCTCCTTCTCCTTCAACCCACCTAGCCTGCTTTCCCTTCCCCCTCTCAGGTGGTCGCCAGGCAAACTTCTCCCCCGGACCAGGTGTGTGCGACGGGCACGAGCGAAGCCCCGAGCTTACCTCCTTCTGCTTGGGGTCTTGAGGATAGACGTCGGGCGGCCCCAAACGGGACCGTTTGAGAGGTCTATGCTCATAGCTCAGGAGCCCGAAGGCGGCCATGATCTCTCATGTTAGCCGGCGAAATGAATGAGAGAGAGAGAGAGAGAGGAGTTGGAGATGGAGCAGCCTCTGAGCACCAGGGAGCAGCACTTGGCTGGCAGACAGACAGACTCCCCCACCCCCCCTGGGTCTGGCTCTTTTCCTACGTGGGAGACATACATAGATACGTACGCGGGGAGACTAAAGGGCGGCTTAGGATGCGGCAGGATTGCAACCCAACCCGCCCACAGAGGCAAATGTCACACCCCCACACGCGCAGACAAACATCCCTGGAGAGCTGAGGGTGGCGGTGGGTGACAAAAAGGACCAAGCGCCGGGGTAAAAATGGATAGACAGGCCAGGGAGAAAAGACCCTTGCACCCGCCCTTCCCAGAAGAGACGAATCCTTCCTTCCCAATAGTTGCAGGATTTGTTCCTTCTCTTGCCCTAGGCCAAATTTCACAGAGAGATTTTTAAAGGCTTTTTTTTTTAAAAAAAAAAACAATAACATGGATATAGTTCCCATGACAGCAGACACCACTCACTGCCTTTGCCCCAGTAGCGCATGAGGTTTCAAAGTCACAAGTTCAAATGTCCTCCACACAAGATCAGGTACCTCAGATCTAAAGTAGGTTATGAAAACCAGTTTCATGCCCAGAATCGCCAGCGTGGACTCAGTGAAATCCCACTTCTCCTATAAACAGGCATGAGAGAGTAAAATCAATCTATCTGATCTTGACTATGACTTGGCTTAAGCAGGATATCTCAACCATATCGGTTCCTTAATTAAATGCATTGACTGGTGGAATGTGTTAGCATGTGTTGCTTTTGTACTTGCATGACAAATTAGCATTGCTTTTTTTTTTCTACACTGGAAGATTGTGAAGAGAAACTACTTAATGGAAATGCAAAAGGTGCTACAAAGTATTTAAGGAATATTACGTAAACTATGTTAATCAGTTCTGAATATTTACTTACAGAAGTTCCAGTGAGATCTAACTGTGTAATCTGTATCTGCTACATCAGTGCAACAAAATATATATGATGCAATCAAATAGTTAATCAATGCCCAGGGCACAGGAGATCCTAAATAGAAAGATTTGTTCTCTTGGCAACCTAACCAGCCACTCCAACATATTGCAACTGCCTTGGCTAGTGGCTCTTAACAGCAGCACAAGAAATGTAGTGTCCTCCATGGCACCACCAAGCTTGCAAAGCTTTCATCATTGTTCACACTGACTTCCCAGAGAACAGGCATAGATCAGCCAGAACTGAGAAAGGAAGCAGCATAAGGGTGATCTCCATCTTTGTGCCCCTATGTTTGTAGTGCCTAGCCATACCCAAAAGCACCAATTTGCAGAAGGCATATTTAGGGCCTTGCACTCTCTGAAGCTCTAAAATGTCACTAAATTTAGTTTATTATCCTTGCATTTGTTTAATTTATGGTAAAAGTAAAAGTGCAGAGTTAAGTTTGAATAGCTCTGGATATCACCTATAGCCTCAAATGTTCTTAGAAAATAAAAATAAAGCCTGAACTCCCCCCCTCCCCCCAAAAAAAGATAAAGGAAAAATGGGATGACATTCCTGAGAATTTAAGGAGAAAGAATCTCACCAGTGTGTGTTTTGGTAAAAGAGTAATTTAGTATTGGAAAGACCTTTCACAAGGTATCCATTATGTGAGAGCAAATGCCAAATGTGTATTTGTGTGCTCATTTAATCATCTATTCTAGGTTGCCCAATTTCAAAACAACTTTGGGCAGGTTCATGATTAAGAGAAACCAAAAGGAAAGCAACACCATATAAAAAGAAAAACAGTCACTCCAGGGAAACAAACAAACATTCCCTTCAAATATCCCAGGTCTCAAAGCCTGGGAAAGGACCAAGTTTTTAGAGTTTGCTTGAAGGCAGGTAGGTTATTGGCCTACCCCCCAAATTTAGAAGCTTTTCAGCCCCTATCTATAATGCCCACTATGGAGAACCCAGAAAGCTTATCTATTTTCCTGTAGGCCTAAATGATAAATCATCAGCTGGGCCATGGGTAAAAGACTACTGCTTCCTGGCCATATAGTTGAAGAAGTAACTGTTTTTAGAACAAGTGCAGCAAAAGATGGAAAGTCCTCCACCCCAATCTTTTCAGTAATTCTCTCTTACGACTAAAAAGGGGTTTCCCCCCCCCTAACATTCATCCATTCTACTTCTCTATTATTCTTTCCATTGCACCATAGGGGGATAGAACCAAAATCTTCATCAGTGGGATACACTTTTGGATATATTGTTTCCGTTTCTGGGTGATATGTTTTGGGAAGAAATTCAGACAAATTAGAGCAAGTTCAGAGAAGGACAATGAATGTGATCAAATGATCAACGAAAACTCAGCATGGTTAAGCCGTGACAAGAGAAGATATTTGAAAAAGTATCTTCTCTGCTATTTTAAACTACAGGACATGAAATAAACAGGCTAAGAACAGACAGAAGAGACTGAAATGGTGGGTACCTTTTATGACCAACCATCAGCAGAAAAAGGAAGAAGCAGTAAGAAATATGCCTCAGACTAACATTTGATAGATGTGAAAGGTTTGGAAAAGATATTCAAATGTTAGGAATCATCTGTACAAAGATCATGATCATGCATGGTATTCCCTGTGACATAGAAGATGAAAGTTGGACTCTGAAGCAGCAGATAAGAATATTGACACTTTTGAACTTTGATGCTGGAGAAGATTCCTCAGAAAGCCATGGACAGCCAAGAAGTGATATGATGATGTTACCTAGTTTGAATAATGAACCTTCTGCAAGAAAATAACCAAGCTCAGAGAGCACCAAGGGCCCCTCAAAGAAATGATCATCAAACAAATCAATCTAGAGTTCTCACTCAAGGCACAAATGACAAGGCTTAAATTATCCTACACATTATGCAAAGACCTAGATCCCTAGAAAACACTCTAATGCTGAGAAAGATGGAAGGAAAGAGAAGAGGATGACCAGCAACAAGGAGGATGGATTCAGTTATAATGGCAGCAGGTGCCCCATCAAAAGACTTAAAAGATCAGGTTAGAGTCATATTGTCACAGAGAAAATCTATCTGTGATTGCTAAGAGTAGACAATTATTTGATAGCATATAATTAAATGAAAAGGAAGAGAAGTTCAACAATAAAGTCAGTCATCCAAAGAGCTGGTCACTGTTCTTTTTTTGGATCCCTATTCCTTATTTGCTGGATAGCACAATTTTTTTAAAAAAAAAAACTTTTCCTACTTGCTCACAAATTCACAATGTAAATGAGCAAAGCGACCTACACATAGTTTATACCATGGAAGGTTACAAAGAGCAACATGTGATACTGCATGCATCAGTTATGTAAGTTTTGTAATTTGCTTCAGTTGCATGTGCAACTGACACATTGCATAATTTGTCTCATTATGCACACTACAATCTCATAATTCTATGGCTTTTACAGATGCACCTAGCACAGATATATAGATCATAAATGAGATTTCCTTCTCTCTCCCTATACTCTTTCTGCCTACACAGGTATAAGTCTAAATATGTGATCCACATCTGAACAACCAACCATGTTCTTCTTGGATCAGGGTTATTATCTGGCTAATATTTAAGAAAATTGAAAGGCTGAAAGGCTTTAATCATGAGAAGGCTGGTCTACATATGAAATTGAGCTAATTAATAGGATGCTATCAATCACAAATATTGTTATTTTGTAAAATCCCTGATACAATCTTATTATCCAAATCAGAAAATGTCTACTTATTGATTAGGCAGAAATATACTCCCAATCTGTGCTTAGCTTCTTGGATGTCAGTCCCTGTTTTCAGGTGATCCCTCTCAGCCAATTGTTATATAGAGATTTGAACTGAATAACTATGTAGTCATCATAGAATTTAAACATTAATAATCCAAAAATCCCATTGAGGAAAACTGTAGTTCTGGGTCATAAAATGCCAATGTTCCTGTTGCAAGGACTCCATCAGGTAGTCAGAATCAATTATCCTGAGACTAGACTTCACTATTACTATTCCAATGCATAGGTGCCAACAGCTTGAGGGTCACAGATCCAGAAAATAAAAGTGTGATTTAAACTTTGCTTTTGGTTTATATATGGTTTGCATTTTACAGTGTTGGTTCTCTATCAACAACATTTCTAGGGTCTGTAATAAAACTAGATGATCAGTTTTGAATCTCTGCCTGTGAAACCTCTATTACCAGCTTTGGTCCATATAAGAAGCCTAACAATGCCTGAAATAATTTTACACCAGAATATATTTGGACAAGCAACATAGGCTGCAAAAAAAATCTCTCTCAATTTATGCTTGTCAGTTACTCAAAAAAAGAATGAGATGAAATGATCATATTGCTGGCCACACCAAACACTGCTGCCACAAAATATATCAAATTCCATGTCTGAATTGTTGTTTGCCTTTTCTTATTATGGTTAGTCACACAATCAACCAGATATTTAGACCGGATTTGGCATTTTCATCCATCTGTTCAGTCCTTTCCAAGGACCTGAGATAGGCAGACTTTGTTTCTTGAGAATATTAAGAGTGTATTACTATAATTATTTCAGAATCAAGGAGTAACAGTACAAAAATTAAAAATAATTACTCACATCTTTGACTTATATTTTTGTAAATTCAGATGCCAGTCAGGAAGCTAGGAGTGATCCATATAACGTAATTATAATGAACAAAAGTAGGGAAGCACATATACAGTTAATACAGGTGAAATATTTAATACAAGTAAAAATATATTTAATTTGCTTGTATTCCACTTAATACACCAATAAATAAAGCAGTGCCTTTGCAATAATTTACATATTTTGATCATTATATTTCTATATTTTTTTTATTCGAATTATTTCCTTGATCCTGCTGTCCAGGTATATTGCCACATCTACAAAAATTACTCTGTAATATCTGGTGTATTGTATTCTAGAAGACAATCAGCTTGTATGCAAAAGTCCCACAACTTAACATCCTCATCTCAACTATTTTCTTAATTTTGTCATCATACTACATTTAAGAATCTCAGAAATTATAGTTTTACATAGATGCCAATGGAATAAAGTGGCTACTCCGTCGTAACATCATTTATCACCAGGCTGAGCAATTTTGCAGCATTTACTAAATATGTGATTTGTTTTCATCTTTTTCTTTACAACTTCTGCTATGTTGCTTGGTATGAAAAGTAAGGTCCCGCACCTATGCAGGAAAACGAAATGCACAGGTATAGAATAGGCAGTAATTAAGTCAACAGCAGTGACTGTGAGAGAGAACTAGATGTCCTAGTGGACCACCACCCAGTGAGGCAGATCACTAACACTAACCCTCTAAAAGCTTCTTCCTGACCATCCACAGATTAATTCGAATACACATTACAAGGGCACCATTTTGAAATTAGTTTTCTGTGCCAGCATCCATTTTATAGCCATTTTAAAGTAACACAGAAAGCAGCAACTTTGGTTTGTCTTTCCCTCTGGGCTCAGTTACTTTAGCGTATTCCATTCAGAGGGTCTCTTAAGGAAACAGTGGGCCTGGGTCATGAGTAATGTACTACGTTTTGTACAAAATCCTTAATATGGACCTATGTATTAAATGACAACGTCCTCCTTGTTAATATAAGTAACCTTTTTAGTATAAATAAACGGCGGGGCTGTGAGAAAAAGGTAAATATTTTTGACTCGACATCTGATTTGACTTTGGTTCTATATGTTACAACGTTCGTCACTTACATGTTAGAACGTTTTCTCCACTTCAGTTCTTCTCAACCCATAACTGACACACTCCAGATAGACTCAAGAAATCAAGCATCAAAATACCCAGTAAGGTGAAAAAATGGTATGTCCACCAGAAAAAACACCTTGATCCCACACCTCACAAAGGACCAACTTTACTATAAATATCACCACTCTCGGACCTCCCATTTGATAGTTACCTCAATTGTTGTAACCTATGCTGTGTTACAGAGGTATCAAACGGGCAGTTCATAGGCCGGATGCGTCACGTGCCAGGCCCATTCCTTAAAGGCAAAAATGGATGCGTCACGTGCCAGGCCCATTCCTTAAAGGCAAAAAAGTCACGATATGTCACAATATGTGATGTGACACAATTGAGTTTGACACCCGTGCTGTAGAATAAGCTACCATCCTTGTCCAGTGCATTTCTTTCATAACCTGGCTTGGAACCAGACCAGAATTTTCTTCTGACATTGTATCAGCATTTTAGTGCTTTACCTTCAACTATATCTAGTTTGCGTCTCTTCTGCGAACTTGAAGGCCACTCAAGCATGCTAGGAGCCAAGAGATTAAATAGAAATTTAAGCCTCTGTAAAGTTTGTGCTGTGGATTTTTCTCTTTAAAAACTTTTCAAAATTTTTTTAAAAAAACAGGGAAAAGATCAATTTTGCAATTCCACCAATTCTTAGAAATTCTACTGGTGGTAGATTGCATATGGTCCTTAATCTTTGTATATCTTTTAAAGATTATCATAATCTTTGTAGCACAAAAGAATATGCTTTTAAAATCTTTATATTTTACAAACAGAAATTCAGGAAGGAATGGGAAAATTTTACTGGTAGTGACCAAAACTGTATTTAATCTAAAAAGCCATGCATGCAGATGGTCACAGAAAAATCTCACATCAGTTTATATTTTATGTTAATAATATGACTAGATATAAGCAAATCAGTTATAATCTCCTTTCTTCTATAGATTCTTCTATGCCTGCATTATAGATTTACATCTCTTTTTTTAAAAAAAAAATTATATTCTTTCATAATGAAAAGCAATAATATATTAATAATAAAATTCATTATATAAGAATAATGCCTGTTCTTGATGATGGAGCTTAATTTGGAACAATAGATAAAATATATTATAAGATTATGTTGAAATACAGCTACATGCAAAAACTTGATTTAGGAAAGCAATTACTGTTCATGAAGTACAGCTTTTGAATTTAGAGCTCTATGAAATCTTCTCACCTGACAGATTACATAAATATTCATTTAGCTTTTTAATTAGTACATTCAATCTCTGAATGGGTTGCCTACTGTGCCTATACAGAGTTTCAGTCACTTGAATGCTGGGTTGACTAATTCTCCAATGGGGATTATAGCATTTTGTATTTCAATAGAACATCTCTATTTTAGGGCAATTAAAAAATCCCATTATCATCAGTTTCTATTTTATTGACTCTTTTTTACTTCTACCATTTCCACACACTTGTATGCATGCATGTAGTCAATTTTCTTAGTCCAAACAATTCTAAGGTTTTAACACAAATACTTAATTCTCCACAGCCAATTTTTATTACTAAATCTGGGCTTTAAAACTAACAAAATACCATTATGGGACTGTATTCATTTCTTTCCACACATACACAGAATTACATGTGTCATAAGCTTTAAGTGGAATTTATTTATTTATTTACATAAACTTATTTATTTATTTACATAAACTTATTTCTCATGACAGAAGGAAATGCCATTTTATATTGTGAAATCAATGTTGGTCAAATGTTTGGTTAAATGGGGAAATGGTCAGTCCATTTCATGGGAAAGAAACTATGTTTCTCATTTCATGGAAATATCAAATGTCAATAGATTATGACACTTGCTTTTTGTATTGAGGAAACAAATTATGCTTCATTCCTAGTGACTTCATGCATACTTTTATGTTGTTTTCTTAATTAAAGAACCAGATTTGGTTACAAGATCAAATAAGGTGGGCTTTTCAAGTTTCCAGTCTAACCTACGGCTCTGACCAACACTCCCATTCTCTCACTTCATTGTGCATCCCCTCCTCACCACCATTGCTTGTCAGCTGCTATTTAGGGTGATCTTGGTTTCAAACAAGAGGTCAACTCAGATACCTGATGGATACTTATGCCTGAAGAGCTCTCCTACTTTTAAATCTGAATGCCCCTGGTGCTCAGGAACAGAAGAAGGGGGTGCCCTTATTAGTCTAAAGTGGCCAATTGATTAATCCCATTCTTTTTTTTTTTTTTTTTTTTTT
>NW_015386587.1:49644-59133 GCF_001527695.2 Protobothrops mucrosquamatus | reverse complement strand
CTTTGCCGAGATTTCTTGCTTAATATATACTACCACTCCTCCTTTCTTGTATTGTGACAGTGCCGCAAACATATTCCCCAATTTAGGGCAGTTCAATAGATATTGATGTTGTTTTTTTATATGGACTTCTTGCAACATAATTATATCTAAATTCATCTTGTACAATTTGTTCAAAAACTTTTTCCTTTTTGTTGGAGAGAAATAAATCCTTTGCTGGAACAAACTGGTCTCAGCCATAGGATGGACAGTCACTGTATTCAGCCTAATTTCTCTACTATGTGTTGCAAGCTTTATAGCTCCAAATGTGACAGAATTTCTTCATATAAATTTCTTCTATACCTGTCACCACTAAGGGGCAAAAATCTACATGTACATTACAGCATTCAAGACATTAGTCAGTTATTTGGGGAAAAAGAAGAAAACATCTGGAATCAGCCTATTATTCTTAGCAGCTCTGAACATATAAACATAATTGTTGGTATGAATAACCTGCTTAGAGGTCAAGACTGTGTATAAGTAGAATTGGTGCAAGTCCTCTTCCCACTTCTTACAATATGTACGAGGAAAGAACAAGGCAGCAAATTACACATGGAAGGATAATTACATGTGCATAAATTAATTAAGAGTGCCATGGTTGAATTATTCAAGAAAGAGAGAATGAAAGAAAGAACCCATAGTAATATGTTGCTTGGTACTACAACATGCTTAAACATTAGAGATGATTTACCCTGCTCGGAATTCAGAAAACTGTTCCTCAAATGCCAGATTTTACATAAATCCATTTCAAAGCACCATTAAAGAACAGGTATGTGCTATATACAATGTTCTACCTACTACTCTACTCTGCTGCATTTCCAGTGAGAGATTTACAATGAATAAGTAAGACGTGTACCTAAAAGCTACAAGCTTTGAGTTCAATTAGTTAATTCAACTGCACAATTGAAAATAGTTAAATCATCACCGTGGGATTAGGGGATAATAAACAATTCCATTTACAAATCAGCGGAACTAGAATATTTAGATGTACACCGATTTAACTATGAAATTGCTTAACTAGAAAAGTTGTTTGAATTTGGGTAGATGGTAACAAAGAGAATGTTTTACATCTCTTTTCTGGCACCTAGAGGTCATCTGGAATTTTGCAGATAACCCTTGTTTGAAAGAAAGCACTCATCCAGTAGAATAGCTTTGTGACAAGTAGTAAAATAGTCATTGCCAATTGTCCATTCATTCATATGCCCAATCTGAGAATAAAATAGAACAATGTCAGCCTTAATTTAATAATAATATTAAGCGTACATAATAGACCTTATATCATCTGCCTGTATGACATTTTAGTGTTATGCAAAGATAAAATGTTAAAATCTGAATATTTTTCTCTTGTGTTCTTCCTGATTTAAATGTAAGAATTATATTTTTTTTTCTCTGCACACAGTTGCTAACTTAATCCAAGAGCCAGGTCTCATTCTGGAATTTTCAGTTCACCCAATCAGACAAAGGCTATTTAAAAAAAAAAAACCCAAAGAGGGCACTCATCAAATTACACTGAGGTTTCCATCTGTTATGTTAACCTTTGTTCTCAAGTAACATTGAGAAGGGATGCTACAAAACCCACCTTACTAAAGGTTTCATTTGAAATTGTATTTTCACATATTTCTACATGCCTCATCTAGGATTATATATGCCAGCCCAACAGAAGAAAGTTGTTTTCTGCATAGCTGGTGTGTTCAGTTTTGCTTGTGCTCTGGCCATTGCAGCAGCTATAGGAACTCAGCTATGGATCCAAGGAAAAATTCTTTGCAAAACTGGAGCATTGCTTGTTAATGCTACTGGCCAGGAATTAGATAAGTTTATTGGTGAAATTCAGTATGGACTATTCTATGGGGAGAGGGTTAGACAATGTGGCCTTGGAGGGAGACCTTTTCAGTTTTCATGTAAGTAACAATGACAATCTGAATTATTTAATACTTTGTGCATGCTATCATGGTCTGACAGACAAAGTAAACGAGCTTTCTCCTATTTCTTCTGAAAGATTTACAAATGGGAAATACAAAATTATATTGCTGTAACATATATGTGATAATATATCATTTTTTAAAAATTGATTTCTGTTTGATGTTCTTATACTATATTATATACCTTTGCATAGGATAAGGCAGACTCAAACTACAGATATTTGCATGGAAGTAACATTAACTTTGTTCCATAGGGCTTTTTTTCTAAGTACATTTGCAGAAAATTGCAATATTAACTTCTCAGCTGCTTCCCCCCCTCCCCAAGGTAGAACTTTATCTTCTGTTTTAATCTGTTTTAAATGAGTGGGAAGAAGGACAAGGAGAATTGGAAAGAATCTTTAGTTTCAATAGATGCAGAAAATGAGAACTAAATAGTGCAATCCTGCCAGTGGACAATTCCATTTATACAGAAAGAAGCCTACTTGTCCTAGACCCATAGATGTGTAAATATAAGGTGAGCCTTCACAAAGCTAACACAGCTTCATATTTTAAAAAGAAAGATGGACTCCGTTCCAATAGATTTATTTGTAAATTGAAACACTACTTTAAGTGGAGAAATAAAATGTTGATTGTGCTGCTAATCACTACTCTCCCTGATTGGCACAAAAAGAATTATACTTTGGGATGCATCAGTTTGTCTTCCACACCAAAATATTATTACGGCTGCCAGTCACAGAGTTAACTTTGAGCATCATGCAAATCATGGTTATGTAGACAAGAGTTGATAAAAAAAAATAAACATTAGGTGACATGTTATAGCAAGAATTGGCAGGCAATCTGCAGAGAACCAGTTCTGGCTGATCCAAATAATTTGTGATGGTCTACTCTAAAATCTTTGCAGTGATGATAACCATATTCATTTAAGTTATTGACAAGCGTAGCCTTGTTAATTAAATTCTACAGCAAGCAGCTTACAAACTATTTTCCATAAAGTTCTCTTTATTCCTTTCCTCAGCAATTTGATGGTCTACTTTTCAAATTGCAGCTTACTACGAATATGGATGCTGTCATAAAGAATGAAAAGGGAGCTGGATGTTGTTTTTACTAACATCATATTGCTTAACTAATCCCCATGAAGCATGAACTGCTATACTAAGGGTGCATGAGATCATTTGGAGACAATGTACTTTATTGAGCCTGACTCTCCTGTTACAATTGTGTGAAAGGGCATAGTTTTAGATAATTGGATTAGTGAGAAAAACACAGATCCCTAGTCACATTTTGAAAATGTCAATAATCCAGTTAAATTTAACTACAGTTTGCTGTGTTTATGTAATACAAACTTTGGTTTATATACAACAGAAACATAATCTTCTAATATTTTCACTGTTATGCCAGAATTCAGACATAGGTTAAAATGAGGCAAACTCTTACAATATGCCTGGAATTCATAAGATTAAGTATTTAGTTTTCAGCTATAACAAGTAAAAAGCCTAAGAATTGACAGTGTTCATTTCTCGTAATATGAGAGCTTGGTTACTAATTTGTTAAATGCAAAATGGTGACCAATCTGGATTCAGGCAACAAGGCAAGTTTCATGTTTTTGTTGAAAGAGCTATGATGACAATATAATTGTAACTTGAACATGCCTCTTAAACAGATGCTTCATCTGCCATGCAAATAAAGCCTCTTTTTTTTCACCCAGCATAAGCCAAAGGGGATAGTATTGCTTTATTAGGACAGGGGGGAAAAAACAGCCTGGCTGTTACATTGCTCTGCTAGTCAAATGAGAATTTGCTAAATGGGGCAGAAGAGAAATATTCTTCATATTCAGTGGGTATACATGCTTCAGAAATGATTAAGAAATCCAATCTTGCACTGATATTCACTCAACAGCTGCTTGCAGTTTTCTGTTCAAGGCTGGCAACAGTGTCACTGCTTTTAAGGATCACATGCACTCTGATAAGTAGATTCCTTAAAGCAGTAGCTACAGCAGCAATTCTTTTCAACATCACATGGACACTTTAAAGAAGTATTTCTCAAACTTGGCAACTTTAAGATGGGTGGACTTCAACTCCCAGAATTCCCTAAGCTTGGCTGGAGGAGTTGAAGTCTACCCATCTTAAACTTTGAGAAACACTGCTTTAGTAGAAAACTTGTATTCACACAAAGTGCAAATCATTTCCCAAATGTACACTAATCCAAAGTATGCTTCAATAAGAGTAGCAATTTACAGAGTCTAGATTATAGGTAGACCTTGACTTATGAAAACTGAGCTCAAAAATTCTGTTGTTAAGAGAAACATATGTTAAGTGATTTTTTTTCCTCAATTTTATGACCTTTCTTGCCACAGTTATTAAATGAATCACAACAATTGTTATGTTAATAACATGGTTATTAAGCGAATCTGGCTTCCCCATTCACTTTGCTTGTAAGAACATCACAAAAGGTGATCAAATGGCCCCAGGACACTGCAACCGTCCAACTAGCCAAATACTGCCACTACTGGCTGGCAGTGGTTGCCCAGATTTCACTGCAAGTTTTCTATAGCCACCCAGAGATATTAAAAACTAAATCTGGTGTTTTCTGACTGCAAAGCAGAAGTTCCTTTATTTAGTTACATCCTTTGATTGGAGATGCTACAGAACAAATTCCTATTGAAGAGGCATATATGTTGGAAAGAGGCACAAACCTCTGAAGGAACATGTTGAACACTGGACGTACTCCTGTCATTATAAACAAGCAGAAAATTATTTTAATAGAATTTAGGCATTGTATTGCCAACTGATCAGATGCCCAGGCTCTTGGTTCTTTTGGATCTAGAGACAATAAATGTACCAGTGGATAGGAAGATTTCAAACTTTATCATAACAGGCAAACTAAACAGAAACACAAAAAAGCATAACATTCCAAGGAAGATGGTTTCACTTCAGCTGCAGAGAGTCCCATTGCCAGCAGCAGAGATACTCCAAGGCCAGGGGTGCATAGCACTGAGTTTACAAGCCTGTGCAGAGGTGCAAAGTTTAATAGATATTCAGGGTTATTAAATCCTGGCACCAAGACTTCCTGGCCCTGCTTCCATGGTCACCAGACTGCAAGGCTTGTTCTTGACCAGATTGTGTATAATTCTGGAATGGGAATGATCATTCTGATAAGCCAGTGTATGCCTAAACAATCTGCAGCTGTTTGAAAATTCTCCCTCCTTTATTTATCAACTCTAAACCTCTAGAATTTCCTTAATATGAAGGAGAAATCAAAATACAGATAGTCCTCAACTTATGATCACAATTTGGACCAAAAAATTTCATTGCTAAGCAAGGTAGTTATTAAGTGAATCATGTCCAGTTTTACAACCTTTGTTGTCATTGTTGTTAAGCAAATCATTGTGTTTGTTAGGTGAACCATGTGATCATTAAACCATGTTCTCCCATTGACTTTGCTTGTCATAATTGTTTAATGTGATTAAAACTCTCATAAGTACAGTTGCCAAGCACCCAAAGTTTGATCATAAGACTGTGGGGGTGCTGCAGTGGTCATAAGGGCAAGGACCGGGCATAAGTCACTTTCTTCCCTGCCATTGTAACTCCATTGTAATAGTCACTAAATGAATGGTTGCAAGTCAAGGACTACTTATATGTCAGTAAACGTCTCAAAACACAAAGGTGTTCCATATTGCAACTAGAGATACATGTTGGGAATAAAATCAAGTTCTAAACAGGCAAATGGATTAATAACAACAGATGAATGAATGTTTAAAAAATGTAGTGCCTTATATTTATTTGACCACATTTCTAAGCAACACCGTTCCTAATAAACTCTGGGTGCCAAAAAGTAAAACAAACAATAAAACAAAACAACAGCCACAGTGCACTTAAAAGAAACCACCCATGATACAATAACATTCCTATTAGGGTTTATGCTATTTGGTCTACAACTATTTTTCAAAAAATTGCTGTTTGATGCTTTGGGGACAGCAGCAAATTTCTCATACAGTCTATCTACATCCACTGAAACTGTTAAGCAACCCGGGATTCTAGGATCCAATCCAGCCTTCATATGTTGTAGATATATTTGGGCAATATGATCAAAGGATAAACTAGAGGGATATTCCCTTCTAACCTTGAAATTTTTATTGGCTCTTTTACAGGAAACTGGGTAAAGCATACAGGTTATATATGTGTGTAATGTGTACAAGGCAGGGCATATATGGTTTTGCCAATACATGGAAAAAAGGGTCTATAGTGCAATATATATATAATCCTCTTTCCTTGGGTTGCTTGTACATAACTTACATTGTTTTTATACTGAAAATGGGTGTTTGTACTAATGTCCTTGGCAGGAGAAAAGTGTGACTAATCTCGGGACAGCAGAAAGCAATGATGGTATAAAATAGTGGTAGTGGGGGGGGTTTTATGCCCTTTTTATGGATTTAATTATTTTGCACTGTAGCTTTAAGGCAGCTAATTCCTATGAAAGGTTTAACAGTCTTTTTATCATCACTTGCAGCACCACTCATGCAAACTCTATTTAAGTCACAAAAAATGTCCCTGGTGATGGTACCATTTACTTATGCTAGCTGTGTTTGCATTTCAGTGCAGTGAGTCCCTGTATGTCATGATTATATATATATATTAAAAATTGTAAAATGAATTTGCTCTGTTTGTAAAACCCATGGAGGCTCAAAGAGAGCCTTCTGCTTCGTTTCCTCTGACTTTTGTCAGTTTCTGGGTCAGCAGTTCATTTTCTAAAAGGCCATCAGCGTTCAGATTTATTCCTCACTGTTAAAAGTGGCTTTGCTTCTAAGGCAACATTGTTGCAGGATTAAATTTTATTACATGGTCAGCTATAAATTTTAATGATATATAAAAAATTTAAATGTAGCTATGGAGAGAAATAGTGTGGCATGACGTCAAGTGTAAGTATTGTAATTCGTAAAAAAAATTCACACTGGCTATCAAAACAAATTGAAATGTTGTGATTTACATGTATATTATGCACATTTTTGCACAATATGCAGGTTTGTTCATGATTACCACTATGTTTACTCACAAGCATAATCTGGAACTCTTCATAAACTACGTTTATATGTTGCTTTAATTGTGTGATAAGACTACAGATACCACAATGTGTGGAGACCTAAATTCTAGCTTGGTACTGTGGGAGAAAGTCCAAATACATTTAGAAGGCCAAATTCTCGAAGTCAGTTATTGAATGCTTAGCTTGAAGTTTTTAGTTAAACTGTGCTGTTTTGTACATTCTGCTACCTTGAGCTCATTACTTATTTCAAAATAAATTAGAATATGAGAAACCACTGAAATTCCCAACATCATCATAGTGTAAATCTTTGGATATGCCTCTAAAGTAGGATATTTTCATAGGCATATGCTGCAAAACTAGATGCCTTAAACATTTGATTAACTTAAGGTTTGAACAATTATCCTCTATAAGATGGAACTCTAAGTGCCCTTGAAAGGAGTACAATTGCTTAAACCAGGAAAGACCACTTGAAATAGATATCACAATCTCCAATTTTTTATCCCTCATCAGCAATAGCCTCTTTACCCAGTTGCCTTATTTCCAGAGAAGTGTATAATTACAATTCTAAAATCTTTTATTTAAATAAAACTTCACCCGCTTTTTATTAAGTCAATCAAAAGACTCTTTTGTTTATCCTTACCCACAATTGAATACATTTTGTGACTTTATTTATTTTATTTATTTCTGCTAGTACAGAACAGAATAACAGAGTTGGAAGGGACCTTGGGGGTCTTCTAGTTCAACCCCCTGCTCAAGCAGGAGACCTTATACCATTTCAGACAAATAGTTGTCCAGTCTCTTCTTAAAAGTCTCCCGTGATGGAGCACCCAGAACTTTTGAAGGCAAGACATTCCATTGATTTATTGTTATATTCTACATATCTTGATTAGCTGTTGAATGCAGAAGTGATAGGATAGCACCGATCTTATCCATTTTGCACTTTATTGCTATTATGGAAGTTAAAGTAATTCACAATTCTCTTAGCATTTTTTTTTAATGTTGTAAAAAGAGAGAAATGTTTAAAGAAGATGCTGCTCTTCAGGTTAAACTAAATCTCCCAGAAACTTATAAATCAAATAGGGGGGAAAAAAACAGCAACAGAAACAATTCTCAGAAGAGATTCAAAACAAGGAATTGTGTGAAAAAGGAACAAAATGGTGTCACACAAATCTTTTGGGAGAGCATATCTGAAAGAACTATTTCTTCACTTAGCACGTGTCTTGCCTCTTGAAGAGCAAAAGCTTGGAGACAAAGCTTTGATAATGATCTGACATGTTCAGGCAGGCTTGTCAGAGAAGACATTGTCCTTCCGATAGCTGGATCCAAACTTACACAGATTTTAGAGATTAAGATCAGGACAGACCATTGAATTAGGCTTGTAAATGAAAAAGTAATTAATGTTTTTACACCAGTACGTCCAAGCCTCGCACTCCTGGCCAATGATCTGATTTGCAATATTGAAGATTAGAGCTTCATTTCTAAGAAAGGGAATGCTGTAGAAATCTGCATTTTAAACCCAACAGCACCATAACTCCACCAGGAAATTATAATATTAAGATGAAGTACATGAACCTTGACCCAGTGGACTGAATTAGATAGTTGCGGATAATTTATATTATACATGTTATATAAATTTATTTGCAGTACCTACATTGCTTTTTCTCAGCATGTTTTAACCACAGCCAAGCAATTCCAAGGAGTTATTAGCATCAGTTTAATCATACCCCTGGGGACTAGGAGCAGTTATCTTGTATTCTACAAATCATTCTAAAATATCTGTTGTGGCTAACTCAGCAGAGGTATTTAAAAATCAGTAGAAAGATTAACCCACAAACTATTCTGCCTAAGTAGTTATCTACTCGTACAATGCCTTTAGAGCCATTATGTGACTATATATATTTTAGATAAATAGTGCATTTGCTTACTATATATTAATATACAATATGTTTAATAAGGCTGAACTAAATTAGGATATGATTCACAAACAAAAACTCACCATCTGTGGAATGCATCCTGTATTAAATCATTAGGAAATTAAACTATACAGGTAACCCTTGACTTACAAGCATTCAATGAGCAACCATTCAAAGTTATAAGGGCAACATTGTAAAAAGTTACTTTACGAGTGGGGGTGGTTTGCACTTAGAACTGTTGCAGCATCCCTGTGGTCATGTGATCAAAATTCAGATGCTTGGCAACTGGCATGTATTTATGACAGTTGCAGTTTCGTGGTCATGTGAAAACCTTTTGCAACCTTCTGATAAGCAAAATCAATGAAGAAGCCAGATTCACTTAATAACCATGTTACTAACTTAACAACTGTGTCAAGAAAGCGAGACTGTTGTTAAGTGAGTTTTGCCCCATTTTACGACCTTTCTTGCCACAGTTGTTAAGTAAATCACTGCAGTTGTGAAGTTATAAACCAGGTTGTTAAGTGAATTTGGCTCCCCCATTGACTTTGCTTGTCAGAAGGTTGCAAAAGACGATCACATGTCCC
>NW_015386587.1:0-49115 GCF_001527695.2 Protobothrops mucrosquamatus | reverse complement strand
CCAAACATCTGAATTTTGATCATGTTACCATGGGGATAGTGCAACAGTCATAAGTGTGGGGAAATGGTCATGAATCACTTTTTTCAGTGTTGTTGTAACTTCAGATGTTCACTAAATGAACTGTTGTTAAGTTGAGGGGTACCTATAAATTAAATAATGGAGAGTAGCCTGGAGAAAATAAACAAGATTGTCCATATATGGCTGTACTGGTAGAAATTTTTGGACTGAAGTCTAGCCCTTCTGGAAGGTATCATGTTAGGAAATGTATGAAATGCATGTGAATGCTGATTGGCTGATTGATGTGCCTCAGTCAGGTTGGAATATGTGAGCTTTGCTCCAGTAATGAAACAAAAGGAAGCTAAATGATGCCAAACTACATTTAATTTGCAAAGTCTTCTCAGTAAATGGATATGTATTAAAACATAAACATTGTCAGCATGTCCTCTATGTCGGTATCAGTTTTACTTCTATTTAATTTCAATCCTCAATTATAAATAAGTTACAAAAATATCTTGCCTTGCTTATTGAGATTTCTTCCACGTTGATAGTAATTCCTTGTTCCTGCCACAATGATTGATGAGGCAATACACAATGTCAAAAATAAATGAATAAATATTTTTCTGTGTTATTTTTCCAGATTTTATAAATATTTTTCAACTCTGTTAGTTTTTCCAGATTTATTCAAAATTATGCCTGCAAGTATCCATGTAAGTGTCATCCTCTTTTGCTTGGCATTATTCGTCTTTGCACTGATTGCAACCGGCTTCTTCATGTACAATGCATTTGGCAATCCTTATGAAACTTTACATGGTCCATTAGGGCTCTACCTGTGGAGTTTCATTTCAGGTAAGTTCAGTAATACTTTGGCATGTAGATATATCTCTGTAAATGCATCTACCAGATTCTCGTGTAAGATGAGGTAGGCAGTTATTCAAAGTATGTTCCCAAATATTTTTTTGCTGGTTATTCATTTTTTTATATGAAAAAAACAGATTTTTTTCTTTTTAAACTGATGTTTTCTACTCAATATGTTGTCATCATCACATGCAATCTAATTTGATATTTTGACATGTTTTGTGTTACAACCTCAACATCTACATCTAATATGAGCAGTCATCCTTCCCTTCCCTTCTTTTTAATATTTTTTAATAAAACATATGAAGAACGGCTGCAGGACCTGGAATTGGCAAGTCTAAAGAAAAGAAGAAATAGGGGTGACGTGATAGCAGTATTCCAGTATTTGAGAGGCTGCCACAAAGAAGAGGGGGTCAAATTATTCTCCAAAGCACCAGAGGGCAGGATAAGAAACAATGGTTGGAAACTGATCAAAGAGAGAAGCAACATGAAATTAAGGAGAAATTTCCTGACAGTGAGGACAATTAACCAGTGGAACAGCTTGCCCTCAGAAATTGTGGGTGCTCCATCACTGGAGGTTTTTAAGAAGAGACTGGACAGTCACTTGTCTGAGATGGTATAGGTTCTCCTGCTTGAGCGGGGGTCTGGACTAGAAAACCTCCAAGGTCCCTTCCAGCTCTATTCTATTCTCATAGGGGTAATGGGTTCACTTAGTGATTACACCATCAACATAGAACTATGCTTGGATTGTGAGATTTCAGCAATAGCCTAAGAACGACTAGTCCTGAACAGTGAACCGACCATAGCACTGCTGGAAGTTGAGAGTTTGAGATGCTATAAACATTTAAAATAGCTATAAAAAGAACAGTACACTGTTACATGTGCTAGAAATTAAAACATAATTTATACCCAACAATTTTACAAAACGAGCAAAATGGGTTATATAAAATTGGCAAAAAATTAGACAAAACAGAACTATAAACTAGCAAGCAAAATCCAACTTGAATTTAAAATAAACCATAGTTTAAAACAGCTCTGAGTTATATAACTTCAAAACTGTATCCCTAAATAAAACCATTTTCATTATTTAAATTTTCTAGCACCTGCTTCAGGAGCATATATTGATTAATGATTCTTGCACATTCTACATGGAAATTAAAAAGCTTTCCACAATCAGGCATGCTAAACCTTACCACTTTCTGAATAAATCCTTTATAACCAACTCTAGACAGCTCCCAAACAAAAGTTAAAACAGCATTAAAATCATTATAAAACTATAAAACTAAACATTGCTAAAACAGAATGCTTATTTGTTTATTTATTTGATTTCTATAGATTTGAGTTCTATGCAGAACAAGTGACTTTGGACAATGTATATCATAAAAATAATTAAAAACAATACAAAACTAATAAATATGGTCACTGAGTAAACCATTGCCATGATTTTTAATATAACCAAGAAATGGACCTCTTACCACACTGAGGGCCAGAGACCCAGGCATACAATTCATTTGTTAACTTTTATTTGCTGCTATCTTGTTGCAGGGTTACTCTAGGCGGCTTACAATGACAAAAAGGAATAAAAATTAAAGGAGTGGAAACATAACAGTGTTGTTGTTAGTTGCGAAGTCGTGTCCGATCCATAGCGACCCCATGGACAACATTGGTCCAGGTCTTCCTGTCCTCTGCCATCTTCTGGAGTCCATTTAAGCTCACGCCTACTGCTTTAGTGAACAGAACAGTAATGAATAATAAAACAATAAAATAAACAATGACAAAAAACACAATGAATACATCAATATAACCAAAATGATGAATGGGTGGAGAGCAGAGTACGTTTTCGGGGGGGTAATGAGGTCTTCATGTCTTACAAAGGGCCAACAGGATCAGGTCATGCTAATCTCTGAGGGGAGAATGTTCCAGAGGGCAGGGGCTACAGCAGAGAAGGCATGTTTCCTGGTCAGATGAGAGATTACAAGGGAATGAGTGACTGTGAGCAAAGCTTCCTGATCCAGGAATGGATGCAACTGGCACACAACCTTAAGGTGTGCAAAAGTCCTTCTGGCCACATCTATCACCTGCTCTTCTAGCAAGAGCCACATGGTCCATCTGGGGCAGAGTGGACCAACCCATCCAGGACCAATAGTGGAAAAACCTTACCAAATACGCAAAGCACTCATTCTAGCTTGGATTGAATCGAAACCCATTGCAACCCATCCAGATCCTTACAGCTTCCAGACACTGGAACAGGACTATGCAACATTTTGGACCAACGTGCACTGTGGGATGCTGGAAGCATCTTCTAGATGGGTGCAAAACTTCCTAATTACCTTTCTGAAGAATCTTTGAACAGAGATCTGGTGCATACATAGTACATCATACTCCTAGTTTTTGCTCTTAGAAGAAAGAGCTATTTATGTCTGTCTCAAGCAACAAGGAATAGAATTAGCTCAACAAGCACATTTGCTTTATAAGCAGTGGGAAAGAAATAGTTCAACAAATATTACAATTCCAGCAGATTAATAAGTTTTATTTTTCATGTACAAACAGATTTGGGGGAGCTTTGTTTAATTTATAAAGAAAAAACCTAAAATTAGCATGTTCACCCTTTAATACATGGATTAGAACACTCATTTTAATCCAAATAAGTACCAAATAAAGCAAGTTAAGGGATCTGTCAGATGAAGCTGGCAAGCTATACAGACCAGGTGAAACTCAGTTGACTGTGGATTTTAAACTGATTTATTTAGAGAAAAGATGGAGAAGAAATGGAGCAAAAGCAAGTTATAATTATCTGTTCTTATTAATTATTGGATTCAACTGGGACCCAACCTCTCAGAGAAAAAAATAGGCAGGACAACTAATTTTTAAATGTTGAAGTATAACAACAAATGTTGCAGAATTAGGTTGAAAAATTGACCAAATATTAATTTTGCATTTCTTTTTTTTCAGTTTCTTGTGGCTTTCTTATTTTGATACTGTTTTCTTCAGAAGTCAAAATCCACCATCTCTCTGAGAAAATAGCTAATTATAAAGAAGGAAGTTTTATTTTTAAAACTCACAGTGAGCAGTTCGCAAAATCCTTCTGGATCATCCTGGTGTGCTCATTAGTACACTTTATGAACATTCTGCTTATACGCCTGACTGGATTTGAGTTTCCTTTTTCGAAATCAAAAAATTCTGAGGCACCAAATGGAGCGATGGATCTAATGTACTAAACATACCTTAAATCTTGATTTATACAAATAATTCATCTTGGCTTTTTTTTCAAAAGATGCAAAGCTTACACATATTTAAAAGGTTGGTTTTTACAAGTGTATTTTGAGGCAAAAACATACACAAGGTACCAGCAAATAGGGCTTTAATCAGTAATATCATTTTCATTAGATTATCACTTTTCATCACAGCAATACAAAAAGAACGCGAAACAGAATATTTGCAGCAATCTATAACAGAACCTACTTATTTCCTATTTGCAAATTATGTTCAATAGTGTTTGTTTAGAGGTATTGTCAATACTTCAAAGTATTGTACATACTTTGAAATATATTTGAAGTATGTGCAACCATCTCAGCTTTTATTTCAAAGAACTAACGGCTCAAGAATTAAAATTGAACACATCTAGCCATAAACCAATATTTCAGCAGCAAGTCACAGAGATTTTCAAAACTGATCTGCTGAAATTGTTAAAGATGAAAAGTTGTGTGCAAAATCAAGAATGAATCAACATTTCCAATAGAAATGAAAAGTGCCAATTTGAAATCAGATATTATAATTGGCATCCAGTATTTTCAACTCACCTTAAAGAAATTTCTTTTCACAAAGGGAAAATTAACCATAAATGGATCCCTTCTGTAGTTCTCAAGCAGCTTGTGTTCATTGACAACATCTATTGTGTGCCATGCTGTGTTATTTCTATTCTATAGGAAAGCATTTCTGTTAGAAATTAATGTTCTATAATTAATTTTTAACTGAAATACTTTTTTATGAACTACCAAAGATATTTGTACCTTCTGTTTAATGTCATATTTGAAAGCACTGGACCCATATGTACTAAACTATGCATACAGTAAAGTTGTGATATCTTTGTTTCCTTATTAAAATATTTATTTTAATTTTCAGATCTGATCTTTCTCATATGGAATTTTATGCTTCATAAATAAATACTATCTGTTATGCCCTATAGCTTCAAACAATTGTCAGTAGAAAAAATGCTTAAAACAGAAGAAAATAAAATATCTGTACTTATTCTAACTCATCTTATATGTTAGTATTATGTGTCACAAGAAATTTTGGTCAGTATATCTCTGTAATTTTTATCTTATTTTTCTTTTGTCCTGTTATTCTGTTATTCCACATTTATTCTCATGTTTACAATTTTATTTCCAATAGTTGGTGCAATTTCCAAAATGCATACATGGACATCTTCATATATTTTTGTGTATCAATTTATTTCTTCCCCCAGCATATCCCAATACCTATATCAGAAAATCACCATGCTGTATTATCCTAAGATAACTGGACTATGTAGTATAATAAGAATTAGAGACAACATATCTGAACGGTACCATATTGGAAAAGGTTGTCATAAAGCATATCTCAAGTAAAACAATAGTCTGGTTCCTATAACATGCTAAATCATAATGTCAGAGGCTACACATCATGCTAAACTACAAACTAAAAACCAATCAATCAGTAAATATTGAATTGCAGTCCAAGACTAGATAATAAATGTTAAAACAACCAAATATAACTCTAAATACAACAAAAACTGATTAAGTAAATCACTTACTTCTATTGTTGGTCTGAACATAGCAAAGCCTTATTGTTTTGGGAAACAATTTAGCCAGGTGTGAATTCAGGAAGTTTAGCTTGTAGGTGAAGTACTATAGAAAAGGCTATATAACAACAACAAATTTTATTGGATAAAACAGAGATGCAGATTTGAGTATAGAATAGGAATTCAAACAAGATGCTGGATTACAAAAATGATATGAAAAAAGATGCTGTAATGTGAAAATGGATTTCAAAATGCCAGAGTATAAGAGTGATATGGAAAAAGATGATAAAATGATTTACAAATAAGCTCAGCTGATGTCTTAATAATTAAAGATACATACAAATAATACATAATAATAATAATAATAATAATAATAATAATAATAATAATAATAATAATAATAATAATAATAATAATAATAATAATAATAATAATAATAATAATAATAATAATAATAATAATAATAATAATAATAAAGAGAAATGTGGAAGGGCTTCTTATCTCAGATTTCTAAAAGGAATATATGAAACAAAGGAAACTGTTTCTGAGAGGAGATAAAGAGAAAATGATAAGAAATCAACCTGTGGGACATTACTTAATGGGAATAAGGATGAAACTTTTTAAAAGTAAACAGAATATGTACAAAGCAAATTGATTTGATCAGGGTTAAAATATATAAGTTGTGGTTTCTGGTAGTTATTAATGGGATTTCTTTTTGACCAGGATTGAATGATGAGGCTGTAAGGATCTCTTTATAAGTTGAAAGACTTTTCACTTTGTTTCTTAGAGAACAATATTAGATTTCAAAAGGGATTTTTTTGATTAAGGTTAAAATAGGTGTGTTAATATTTCTGATATCTCTTAATAGACTTTTGCTGATTAGAACTGAATGATGAGTTTTTATTATTTGTTTAATGCCTAAGATATGGGAAGAAGAGGATTTTTTAACTGAAATACAAGGAAAGGTGTTAAGTTACTGAAATTGTTTATACTTGTCTAGAGCAGGGGTGTCAAACTGCCGGCCCGTGGAAGCCATGCCCACCCCATTGCCGGCAATGGCAAAACCAGCCCAATACGTTGCGCGACTACACATGACATCGCGAGTTTGACATGCCTGGTCTAGAGGGAGAGGGGAACCATCTTTTATATATTTGATTTTTCTCTTCTTTTTTCAATCACTTTCACTTTTTCTTTTCTTTTTATATTTTCCTTAGTTTGTATTAGTCTTTTATCTTTGTATTTGCAAACTTCAATAAAATTGTTGTAAAAATAATAAAATAATGTGTGAACTCCACCCATACAGTATATTCAGGTTTATATAACCATAAATAGACTCATCATACAAATACAGTATAACCAATGTGGTTTGGTAAAGAAATAATGGCACATTTTGGCCAAAGATACAAACTCACATTTTATCAGAGTAAATCAATAGTACAATTGTATTACAAAGCTGATGAAATTCTCATAGATATTCCTCAAGATTTCTTCGTTTATTACAGCCTTGCAAATAAACCAAGACAAAAAAAATATTAGCTTGCTCTTTACTCATATGAATGCCAAAAGAATGGCTCTTTATAAAAAGTAGACTAATAAAAATGTTCTGTCTCCCCAGCCTGGCAATATGGAAATAGTATTATGTCAAGGTGACCTTTTTTCAGCTGCTCACTAATGCTTCTGTCCCAACATTTTTAAGACTTTTCAGATGAAAGAACACCTGAGTTTTGTTGTGGATTCAGACTAAAAATGCTAGGAAATCTAAGGGAATCTTAAGATGAGAATTCTAGGAAGTTATTAATCAAAATAAATGGAATTCAGAATGGAAACATTTTTAGGTTTGGAAGGTCCCCTGAGAGCTGCAGAAAAAAACAAGTGCTGGCTTTTTAAAGAAGCAAATTCAATTCTGTGGTTCTGAGAAGGATTATTCTGCCCAAAATATAAAAATCTACCTATTGCTTCAGAGTTGTATTGGGCTTATTTGTCTCTTTCTTTACAGTTCCTTAGGATTCCTGCTGGATCACCTGTCATAACTCTTAATAAACATCATTCAAGAATCCCTAAAGCCAAGGGTACTGTCCAGGGTACTGAACCTTTCCCATCTAGTTACAAAACTTTGTGTGTGTGTGTGTGTGTGTCCCAAGTTTATTATTTTTCTAAACAATTCAAAGAGACAAACATGTCTAATAGTCCTTCATAGTCTTATTTTCCCACAACAACTTTGTAAGGTGGGTTGGGCTGAGAGAGGCTGACCGACCCAAAGTTACCTTTCATGCCTAAAATAGGCCTCAAATACACAATTTCCTGGTACCTATTTTGGTGTCTTAGCCACCAGTCCAAACTAGTTGTATTGTTCCCTCTTTCCTGAGCTATTGCCACAAAATCATGGAAATGAAGTTATTGTATCAGAATGAAGTAAACAGTCCGTGATTCTGCCAAATTTAGTAGACATAGGACTTTACAATGAGGGAATTAAAAGCTCCTATCTCTACTCTAATCATTCAAGTTCTGCCAACTTCCTGTGGCTAAACAGGACAGAAAAAAAATCAATACTGTGATGAAGTTGTATTTCAGATAATCTTGTCCCCATTATTGTCTCATCTCATTAGGCTTATTACCAAATCAGAAGCACTATACTGATAGCAGAGCCTTAAAACAGCTCTTGTATTAGAGCTGAGGGATGCTCATTTTCTACTGAGGACTGATTTCCCAGAGGATAAATTTCTTTATAGTGACATCACATGTTAAAAGGGTGTAGGGCTGAAACAGGAACTAGAATAAAAAATAGTGGGAGTATCATTCTCTCCTTTTTTTGAAATCCATTTTCTTTTCCTTATTTTCTACTGCAGGCCAAGATAAAATATGTTGCTTTAGCAAGAGGCTAGAAGTGTTTCTTTCAAAGAGTTTTTGCCAGGTGCCACAAAAAAATAGCTAAAATATCACATGTAGTTATAGTAGCAGGACTGGAGGTGATTGCAACCACCTTCAAATCATATACTCTGAAATGACCATTGGTTTATCTGTGAGTGGCAACAATCCCTAGGAAGTTAGCTATTAATTTTCCTACAGTACTTCAAACAATTGATACTGCATCTTGTCATGGAATTTGAAAAATCAAGGCTTGTTTGCAAGCAAGCATTTCCTGGGAAGCAGTGAACTAAGTCATTAGTTTGAGACTGCTAGAATGTTGAGCTTGCTGTCTAACTAGAGATGATTTTATCAGATTACATTGTCAAACCTTTTTTCATTTTACAACTGAAATGAAGTTTATTTCTGCACTCCTTAGACATGTTCTGCAAAGAGGAAGTAATTGGGAAATGTAGCTGAACAGTAATAGTAAACAATATTATTTACCTATTGCTATATTGCTCAATATAAATCTGAAAGGTGAGGAAAGTGTTGACATTTCCACAGAAACGAAGGGGAGGGTGAAAATTCCACACATGGCCAGACAACACTCCAGTGAACATTAAAGACTGGTGGTAATTTATGATGAAAATGCAGATGTAGCTTTTAGCAGAATGGAGATAGAGAATTTTGGTCCCTTCCTTGGACATCAATTGGCAAGTAGGAAAATCAATGGAGTAGTTGAGAAAGAAGAAAGAGAAGCTAAAAATGAAGAAGGTTTGAGTAATTGGTTGCAATGCCACAGTAAACAGCAAATAGAAATCTCTCTAACAGTGAGCAGGAAAGGAAGTGTGAGTATAAAACCAATATTTATATAGTCCATTTAATTTAAAGGAATGATTGTGTGCTTAGGCTAAATGCTGTTGGTGACACTGCTGTTACTATATTATTACCCTACAGTTGGGAATACACCTTGGATGGTTTTATGGAGAACAAGACATTTATCTTGACCTCTGTTTCTCTAATATATCTCCTAGCCTTGTAGCCATTGCTGTGAGCCTTTGTTTAGCAATCTTGAGGGCTTAAAATAGAGTCAGGCCCGTGTATTTTTTCAGTAGTCAAGTCTTATCTTCATACCTTTCTGTAATTCCACCAGTTACTAACCACTCTCTGAGTTGCCTTATCTTAGCCTCCAACCTCATTTTCTGGAGAGGTTTGTACTGCTGTTCTTCTTTATTGTGTGGTTAAGCATATCCAGAATGACAGCAGCTGTAATGTATTGGTTTAAGTTATTGTGGCAGTAGGGATTGTTGTGAGGGCATCTGATGGTACTTCTCTACTGACTCTTGGTAACTGGTCTCGTGGGTTGATTGTAGCTAGCTTATCTATGATCTTATGCCTCATATCAGCTGTTGTACTCTGTAATGGAGATGGTGCTAGTGATGTTCCAACTTCAGGGGTTGGCTGTACATCAGTTGTTCTTCTTGAATATGGGATGTAATGTGTAGTAGGTCTATCTCAAGTTGTGAGAGTATCTTCCTCTTCACTATGTTGAAGCATTTGGTAACTAGCTGTTTCTCAGAGTGTGGATGCACGTTTTCTCTCCTCCATAGTTGCCTCATACATTTCATATATCCCCTCTCATTAGGTCTACTATTATAGTGGCATTCCGTCACTTTTGGGTTCTCTTGTCCATGAATAGCTTGATCCAATAGCTCATTTATCATCACACTGTCCTGGTTCCTAGACATCAGATGCAAATCTTGTTAATCACGGTGACATCCAATTATGTAACTCTCCTATTTTGATATACGTCAATGAAGCGTTAGGGGGTTCTACCCAAGGAGAAGTAAGATAGGTTAGATTGAACCCCACTCTCCCACACTGAAGGCAGCCTTCTAACCATACCCTATCCAGCTGCATATTATATGTACATATGTCTATGTATACAGGTGTGTGTGTGTGTGTGTGTGTGTGTGTGCCTTCTTACCCTTATGTGTGTATACTCCCTTCTTACCCTTACACTGTATCTTCCTCAATTTCAGGTCCTCTATCAGATTCTGTGCAGGATCTTAGCTGTTCCTAACACTGTACTCTTCTGGACAGACAGCTCTGATTTTGTCACTCCTGGGATCTGTTGGAGCTTCTCCCACTTAGGATTCATAGTCTGAGTGTTCCTACCACCACTAAAACTACTTTGGCCTTTACTTTTACATCCTTTCCTGTTCCTCCATCAGGCCCTGTCACTTCTCCAGTTTCTCATACTTCTATCTTCCTGTTGTTGCTACATCTATCACCAGTGCTATCTTTGGGTCTTTACCTGCTACCACAATGTCTCATTGATTGTCAGTACCTGCTTGTCTGTCTGGAACTGGATCTGGAAATGCCACAGGACCATAGCCCTCTTATTTTCTTCTTCTGTGGAATCTCCCATCAAGACTTAGGACAGCCCAGTCCATATTCGTACAGGTGTTCCTGTACACAAGGCCAGCTACTTGGTTGTGCCATTCAGTGTATGCTGTTTCTGCTTCCCACTATATGCAGAGACAGCCCAACATGGAAGGGTGTAAGATATATATAGAGAGAGTTAATGGGAAACAATTGTAGATATCATGCACAATAATGAGAACAAGAGTAGTCTGGGCAGCTCTATATTTGCCTCTCTTTTCATCCAATTTACAAAGAAAATTTGCATTAAGTTTATAAGCAAAGAAAGAAAGTAGTATAGTAAGAGCAATTTCTTCTCTCCCAAGTTGGACATTCCAAGTACTCCTGGATTTTTTTTCCAAACAGACAGCAACAGCAAGAATTATTTGCTCTCCAATTACTGCTCAGATTTGAGTTTGTAGCATGCTTTAAAACAACTCCAGTGATGCTTCATCTAGATGTTCAGTGAAGGCCATTACCACTTTACTTATTCTGAAATTATAGGCTTTTCTCATGAAGTTTATTTTATTGCTCACCATAATAATCTTGTCCTGTCCTGTCCTTTCCATAGAAACTCATTACTTTCATTATATGAAAATGGCATTGTAGCACCGCAGTGTAAATTCCACCCTTTGGGGACATGACACATGTTCCAAAGAGGCAGCCCTAAAGCTGTTGATGTCATTCTGACATCCCATTTCCCTGCAGATATTGATTTTTACTTTATTCTTTTCTGTGCCAAAATATATGCCAGACAACAAACAAACATCTTGTAGACAACCCAAACTTAGAGACAAATGTACACATTTCCCAGATACCCAATCTCCTGCCATGCTATAGAATTGGACAGAGTGGGCATACTCCAAATCCCATTAGTCAAACAATGGGACCCAGGAAATAGGCACCTGACCTCTGGAATAGCATCCCAAAAGAGTTCTATATAACCAAGATCCTACCTGTTAAAAATCCTTGTGGTTTCCTTGGTTTCCTTGTGAAGTGGCTTGTTTCATGTGAATAAAGACTGTATTTGTGCCTGAAGCTTGAAAGTAATACCATTACTGTTTCCCCATACAAAGGGAAAGGTAATAAGAGTAAGTGTGCCTGGGGAGGTATTTGGCAAAATTCTGTCTGACAAAGTTGAAAAAGTGACAACGAAACAGAAGTTGGGGAGTTGAATGCTGCACTGTGTTGGGCAGGAATCTGGACCCACATTTTTGGGTTAGGTTACTTCATCTGGTACTGGATCACCAGGCAAATGATTAAATCATGGTGGTATCAGATCCAGGCATATCATATTGTTTGAGGGTATATTTTACTTAGTGAAAATACAGAAAATGTTTAGACAAAAAAACCTTGATTAGATAGATCTGATGCACCTGCTGCTTTATTGCCTTTTTAAAATAAAGAACTAAATATGTAATATATTCACAATTTCATAATTAAGCATCAGCTTCATATTAGTCACCAGTAACTTGTTTTCTAGATGACTCATCTACTGTACTAGATAAATCTAAGAACTCAGATATCATGATACATGTCTGTTCTAGTTTTGGACTTTAAAATGTACAATAACCTATTTCTATCATCAATACCAACATCGCCATCATTATAATCTTACAGATGACGACCTAATGTAATCAAGCATTTAAATAGTTTTCTTGAAACATCAACAAAGATCTGACAGAGATGCCATATAACTAAAACTAATCTAAAACAAGGAAAAAAAGAATCTGCTAATATTTGGAAGTGGGAAGTACAGCATTGTTCACATTTTAACATTATGTGTAATGTTAACATATATGTCATATAGAACTGTATATATCATGTACTGTATCCCTGTCAATAAGGTATATTCATTAAAGATCACATTATCTTCAGGTTAAATTTTTCACTTCGCAAATGTGACATTGTCTTATAAAGAGAATTTTGTGAAATACATTTTTCACTACTGGCTACTGTTATAAGGCACAATTTTGGTTTCATTTTATTCCACCAAGCATTCTGCTACCAGCAAACTGAATAAAGCATTAATCCTCACATATGCTGCTGCCTGCCCAGTAGTATGAAAGTAATCTGTCAATCTTCTTCACTGGATCCAATTTTCCTGAAACGCGTATGTAATTGCAGCCTGTTTTTATATAAATCTGTGTCTTACATTAAACATTTATGCTATATATACAATGGGCAGAAAACACAGGGCTATGTACAACTCTAATGAAAGATTAATTGCAATGCAATCGTATTAAGTTTACAGTAAGTGTAATGAGAAGACAGAAAAGGGGGCAAGGTTCTTTGGTATAAACCTAGGTTCAAACCATTTCTGATAGCTAATTATATAAAAGAGGATATAGTATTGTTATGTCCTGGGAAGCTTATCGCTAATGGTGAAAATATATAGTTTTGTGCAGCAAACAGATGGACAAGGAAGCATCTAGTGATGTGTGCAGCTCAGTCCAAATGGAGCTAGAAGAGATATCCGGCAAAATAGCAGATCTAGACAAGTGGAGAAAGATTTTCAGTGTTCATGGGTAAGGTTTTTTTTTTCTCTATAATTTTATGAGTACTAAAAATTAGATTGCTTAAATGTCAAGTTTTTATGAAATAAGACCCACATAATTTATGAAGATTTTTTTATAAACGTGTTAAGGACTGGAACGTTCCCTATGTACTTCTATGACTGTACTAAGAGGTGAAGTGGTTTGATATAGAATAGTAATCTTTATGGTTATGCATGCATAAGCTATTTATTTGCCAGATGGTTATTTTCAATTGTGTTTTCCTCCATAGATTGGAGATCAGTCACAGACCCTTTCAGGTAAGCATCCTCCATACTTTTCCAGTATTTTGATCAGATTGATCTTTGATCTTACATAAAATTGAATGTATCAGTAGATTAATCTAGCCATCAACAACTACTCATAAAAAAAGCTTGTGAATATAAAGGAGATGATGAGAGCTTTTACTTGTGCAATAAATCAAAGAAATTATTCAAATGGGCACTCAAAAATGTTTTCACACAGAGCTGTTTTTCAATTTTCATAAGTTTAAATGCATTTTACAAACTTTTGCATATTTATATATCTTATGTATTATCACTAGTGCATTTTAAGAGAAAAAATGTAATTCAGTTTTTCTATATCAATTTCTAAAGTATCCTTAAAGTAAACTAGACATTTGTTTTGCTAAAAATATAGATGTGCTTAGGATAATTACACAATTCTGCCCTTCCCCAGCACTGAATCAACAAATTTATGGTTCTATTTTTACAAATAAGACAGAGCCCCTATCTGTAATATTTGTGGTCTAAAAATGATAGTTAAAAAGTAATCAATGCGCAGTCTGTAGTCAACATTATTGTAAAAAATCCGATATGGACATTTTGCACAAAAAGAAAGGGAATTTCATTGAGAGTGTTTTGATTAGAATTGTATGCATAACTGCCGATAAGAAGATCAGAGGCCACAGGCACATGCGTGCACACACGCAAGCACACACACAAACATATAAGATACATATTCATGTTTTCTGATCTTTTATTATTTTTCTCTATCCCTTTTTTCTTTGTCTCGTCTTTTCCTCTCTTTTTCACATTTACTTTATTTTTTAATGTAATTGTTATTATGTTATAAAATCTTTTAATAAAAACTATTTAAAAAAATAATACAGCAAAAAAAGTAGCTGTCATCACTAAAGTCAACCTGAAAGTGGATAAGTGAGTTTAATTATGAATGAAGAGACTAAAATGTACTTCAAAAGTATGACTTGATCGTCTAGGTTATGTATATGCATGAAAGTGGGAAATCATAACTGGGATGGTTTATATTTCAGTCCTGTTGTTGGCACACACAAAAAAAGGAAGAGTTGGGTGTATTTTGGGGGGAAAGTGCAGCATTCTGAATAAATGTGATAAGGAGGAAATTATTCTGTTAGGCAATAGAAGTGGATGGGAGAGAAAAAAATCAGAACTTGATGACTGTTAAATATATACTTTGTTGTCTGATGTTTTGAAATCTTGGTTTAAGTATAGATCTATTTTTGTAAACAAATAGAAAGGTTGCTGACAGGTTTTGAATGTGGATCAGAATTTTGGCATTGTCAGGAAAGCATCTTGAGAAAATGATATGGAAGAAAGGGAAAGACTTTAGAATAGAAACAAAATGATTGCCAAAGGAGAAAGTATGAGTCTTGTATGAAGATGTAATAGAAAACAGATGAATTGGATGTAAAGAAAGAGGATATGAAAGCTGCTTGAAAAAATGTGAAAAGAATTCCATTATAGAGTTCACAGAAGTGTGTGTAGTCAGGAAGACAAGTATGTTGTGATAGGCTTGACTGAAACGTAGCAGCAGGATGCCCGTGATTGACACATGCCTTTGGAAGGTAGAGACTCAACAGAAAAAGATGCTTGTGCTGGAGAGAGAGACAGAGAGAGAGAGAGAGAGAGAGAGACAGACAGACAGACAGACAGACAGACAGACAGACAGACAGACAGACAGACAGACAGACAGACAGATTTTGGTGAGAATAAAAGAAGAGAAAAAGAAACGTAATGCCATTATTAAAGACCTCGCTGGACTAGCAAAAAATGTAGATGAAGCTTTTCTACATTTGATGCACTCCTTTCAAAGTGATATACAATAGTTATAATGAGATACATACACAGTTCTCTAAAATGCTGAAGAGAAATAAGCTCCTCCTTCTACAGGAAATGGAAGGATGGGCTTATTACCAAATATATATTAGGTAGTGTCCATAATATGTAGGAATTTTGTTGGAAAGTCTGAATTTCAGAATGAGCTGAGGCTTTAAGAGATATCGAAAACAAGAGAGTGTTCTCTGACTATGTTAGAAACAAATGGACAGCCAGAGACTATAGTTCCATTGTGAGGAGAAAGTATGAATTAGTAATAGGTAATGATAAGAACGTAGAATTTCTTAACTTCTATTTTGTGCCTGTGTTCTCTCTGAAGAGAAATAGAGCACTAGCTTTATTTTCATTCTGCACTGGATGAAGGAGAAAACTGCAGCTTAGGATAGATGTACAGATTAGGATAGAGAGCAAGAGACAACTTAGCGGACTTAAATGAAGGAAATAGTGAAGATGATCACGGAATCATTTTAACTCTCATAGTGTTTGAGAACTTACAGAGAGCTTGTACAAACCCCAGATGAACAAAAATAGAAAAAAAGAAGAGATGAGAAAAGACCCCATCATCATATTTGGATCTGGTCGGATATGCAGGAGCTAGTAAAGGTTCAGTTGCAAATCAGTCATGCTGGATTTACCTTCAGTAGCATTACTACTTTAGTAGATCAGAAAACCATATGCGTATTGTACTGGATCTCAGCCAAACTTTCCGCTAAGTTGCTCATGATATGCTCCTTAATACAATGGTAAAGCATAGCTAGATGATACTACTGTTGATGGACTGATAATTGTCTAAGATATTGTACCCAAGCATCCTTGTTAATAGTTCCATTTCAGCTAGGAGGGAGATATCAAATGGAGTGCCATAGAATGTGTAATGGATTCTAAGCTATTCTGTACCTTCATCAGTGACTGAAATGAGGCAGTTAAGGAGTTCCTTATCAGCTCTGCAGATAGTACAAAACTGCTGCAGCTGGGTAATACTTTAAAAGGAAGAGATTTTTTAAAAATCTAGATATTTGAATTGTGGATTAAAATGAACAGCACGGAATTCAAGGAAAACTGTAAAATTCTTCATTTTGGAAGGAAAAAATGAAAGCAGAAATATGTTAATAATAAATGTTGCAAAATTTCTTTATTTATTAAATGTATTGACCACCCATCTTATCACAGGGTGATTCTATAGATAGAATGCAGGAGACTCACGTTGGCAATAGTACATGAGAAAAGTATCCAGTGTCCTTATCAACCAGCTGCAGTGTAATGCAGCTGCCAAAAGGCACATGCTAATCTGGGGTTAATTAACAAAAACATTGGTCCTGATCACAGTAACTATTCACTCTATTTTGACCCAGTCAGACCCTATTTGGAATAATGTGTCCCGTTCTGAGCATCACAGTTCAAAAAGGATAGTGATGAATTAGATGAGTTCTATACAAGGCTACCATGAAGATGAGGAGTTTGTAAACCAAGTGTACATGAATGGTTAAAGTATCTGGGTTCATTCAGTCTACAAGAGAGACAATTGAAAGAAAGATTTTCAAATACCAGACGTTTCCTGGTGGTATAAACTCTCAGGCAGTAGAACAGGAGGTTCCACATGAAGTGATGATTTTTCCTTCCCTGGAAATAAAGCATGGGGTTGGACTAGATGACCCTGAAGATTCTTCCCAATTCTATGGCTGTTTGAGTCTATGAGTTGTGCTAATTGGAAATATGAAAAAAATGATTGATAAAGTAATAAAATAATGTAGATTTACAGTGGATTACAGTGGATTAGAGAACCAGTTTGGTCTAGTGGTTAAGGCAGACTATGAGTTCTGCTTCTACCTCAAGCATGAAAGCCAGCTGGGTGACTTTCAGCCAGACACACTCTTTCAGCCTATAATGTCAGGATCCATCCCTTTTGGCTGGAAGAATGCCATTATTGTTCCTTTGTAAAAAAAAGAAAGAAAGGGGGGAGATAATATGGGGCAATAGAAAAACTACACATGGATTAATTTATTAATTATTCTTGGGCAGGAATTTTACAAATTTCTGACTTAATAAGTATAAGTAGTAATAATACCAATAGTTGGGCAAACAGTGCAGGTTTACACCTAAAAGGAGGTCATAGACCATATTTAACTCTTCAGCAGGTCAGTGAGAAATATATGAATATGGTATATTTGTTGATTTAGAGAAGCATATGAAGAACTGAATAGGCTTGAATTATGGAAAATTTTGCATGAATTAAACATTGGTTGATGAATGCAATAGGGTAATATTTTTTTAGCGTAAAACAGACTGCCTAGCAAATGGTTTTGAGCAGGAAGTAATATGTTATGTTACCTTGTTTGTTTAATGTATTTATAGATAAATGTATTGGGACTCTATAAATAAATTATAATTCCTTAACCTATAATAACATTAAACAAACAAGTCTAAAATGTGATAATGTTAGAGTTGTGTTCATGGAGACAGGAACGCGTGTGTACTTTGAATACAGATGATGCCATTTTGCTGGTAGAAAATTCAAATGATTTGCAAATGTTAAATGAATTGTATGGTGCAATGAGGAATATGGATCTAAAATGTAATATATCAAAAGCCAAAATAGTTGTTGTTGGAAACAGAATAAAAGATTGCAAGCTATACCTAAAGAAATGAAAATTACAGAAATTAAATGAAATTCTGTATCTTAATAGTCTATTTACTAAAGATGGGGAAAGTGATGAAGAAATTTCATAATAAAGGATGAAAAATGGGTTAGTTTTAAATAATAAACTAGATTTAATTAGATTTCCTATTCTTTTTATTTCCTGTCTTTCTTTTGCTACTTTCTTTTGTTACTCTTTCTGAACTTTGTATAATGTAGCTTTCTCTGAAAAGAAATAATATGATGGGTATGTATGAATATATGTATAAATGCACATTCCTGCACAACATTAATCATTTAGAGATACTTTCAAATTTGATAGCTGGACTCCTTATAGTTGGATCAGAGCAAGAGCATGTTTTTTTTAAAAAGAATATCCACCCAAAATACTTTGACTCAGCCAATGTTTATGTAAGTGAATAAATATTAACAGAATGGATGTATAAACCATGCATATGGCTGTTTTAGAATAAACAGCAAAATTGAGATCTACTTAGTTCAGGAGTGCAGCGATTACTCTTTACCCATAAAAATAGACTGCATGACTCACAATCAGGCTTCACCCAAAAACAAATTTAAAAAGAACTATGTAAAATAACTATTAACTTATGTGGAGAATCATTCAAAATTTCTGTATGAAAACCATATCTCTATTTCCAGGATTACTTGTGGTATGGTTACTTTGACATTTATTTCTAAATAAGATCACTTTTCTTGAGTAATTCAGAATATTGTACTAAGTCTGTTCTCCTTTTTAAGTGCCACCAGTCACTTGATAACTTGTGACATCTTTCATTCTCTCCGTTAGCTATGGATAGCAGACTAAAACTAAGCCAGCTCAAAAGATGGGTAGGTTCCAAGCTAAGTTATATAGAAATATTGCAGGAGGAAGTAAAAAGGAATCAAATTGTAAGTAAGACAAATATTTGTCTTTTCTTTCTTAAAACAGAAAGGAAAACTGCCATGTATGCTTGGGAATTCATGTATGCTTGGGAGTGATTATTTTTAACTAGTTAATTTTGCTGTATACTATAATACATGAATCAGATTATAAATGGAACAATGTATGTAGCTCAGGGGTAATTCTGAAAGCTCATTCTGAACCTCCTAACCCCAAATATTTCAATGGAATTTGCTTCTAAGGAAATTTGTTCAAGCTAACAAAGTACCCACATTATTATTGTACAAACTGTACTTTCTGCAAAGGAACAATACTGTTTGCCTTTAAATTACTGTCATCTTTTTAAAGATGTTGCATCTTAAAGAATTGAATTTTCAACCAATGGTTGAAATTAATACGAAAACCTCGTTATTACCTTGCAGTTAAAATGCTGTCATGTTTCTGTTTGTCCCTTTCTTCATCTTTTTCAGAAATACCAAGACTGTAAATCTGATAATGATAAAGAAGATGCTGCTGGAACATCTCAAAATAAAAACCCCTCAGATCAGAGCAAGTTTCCATTTAATACTCTATATTCAATTCCCAAAGCTGTAATCGTTTCATCGGACCTAGGAGGGCATCCCATCTCATTGGAAATGGCTCTGGTAAGCAGATCTTATCAATTAAGCATGAGCTGAAACTTAATCTTGCCAGAATTAAGGAAACAGAGAATTCTTATCCAGCCACGCTGTTTGGATGCAGACTGCAGTATACCACTGTTAGAATAATTAAAACAGATGTTTATGGGGAATGATCACTTGAAATGCACAAACCTGATACCTCATTAGGTATAGAGCAATGTAGACATTAGAACTGGATCTCACAACCAAAGATGGTGCTTCATGTCTAAAATTACAGGAGTTATTTTGGTGAAGAAGGGTTTTCTGTTTTTGGCACCCTCTGCTACTAACTAGCATATAAACCAAGATTAATGAAACACAACTGCTTTGTTTGCCTAACAAGCGATGCTCAACCAATCAAACCATATTATGATTTAATATGATAGCCTGGTTCACATAGCATGCTAAGACATAGTTGACTTCTATATTATAATCTAATTTAACCTAGACTAGCAAGTCAAATGAACCTAACTACTGTGATCTCCATGATTTTGCATCCTCTAGTTCCAGTGCTATTACCTGTTTATTCCTGATGACTACCACAGTCTGTTTGAAAGTGCACTTCCAGCACACCTTAAACATTAGGGATAACCTGCCTCTGTTTATTTTGTTGCTGTAGTGTTGTTCTGGGCCACTAAAATTATATTTAATGAACTGCCTTGGAAGGGATCAGTTTAAAGGGGTTTCAGGGCTACAGCCAGGACTAACGTGGGGGTTATTGCCATCCCTATTTGGCTGTCTGGGACTTAAGATGTTTAACCAATGCCCAATTTTCACTGCCAAAGGTTGCAAAACAAAAAGCTGCATGCCATGGAATTCCCTTGTTTTGGCATGGCTGCTTAGAAGGACTAATATAAAACAGAGGCAAAGCTCTTTACTCTCTATGACATTTTAAGAATGGTTTTATTGATTGCTTTGTGAGCTAGTGATTTTACTTTGCTTTTTCTTCTATCTCTATATAGTTTGGCTCCAGGGCTTTTTTGTTTTTGTTTGGCTCTCTTATTATTATGTCCTACAATGATTGTATATATGAGATTTTAATAACATCATCAAGAGCTCTTTGATTGTTGGCCAGCTTAATGGTGTACTAAATAAATCTATTTTTCCCATTCAAAGGAATTGCGAAGGATGTTATTTGGAAACACATTTCAAGTCTTCAACTATGAATGGAAAAAATCATATTTCAGGTTTCACCACCCCTTTACTGATTTGGCCTATGCCTTAGAGATGGATAAGGTACTGTCTGCCCAATTTTGTTTTTTAACTGATAAGTATTTTATCAGGATCTCACCTATTTATTAAAAGGTCCAACCAAAGCCACATCCATCTACTTCAATTCCTTCTGTCTTCTCTTTTCTGGAATAATAAAAATGGATTGCAAGCAATCTTTCTCACTTAGAGAATTGTATATCTTTAGACCAGCATTCTGTGGGTTGCCATAATGGATACTTACACAAAATCTAGTACATATGTTCTGGACTGGCTAGTTAGATGAGAACTGTATGTTAGAATGCTTGGCATTTAAAGGGTTAAGCGCTGTCTCCTTAAGAGATGGCTTATGGGTAATGTAGTTTTAGCTGTTCAGTGAATCCTATGTTAATAAGTCAGTGGGAGGGGCTACTAAGTTCATCACAGGATATCCTGGCTACGTGCCAGCTCATGTTTAATTGTCTTTGTGCAAAACCAACCATGCCGCACACATGGACATCGCCTGTAACCAGGCTAAAGTGAATATGGAGGAATTACTGATTTTACCTACGAAAATGGACAAATGTACAGCTTCCAGATGAAACTACAGAATCGTGAGTTCTGCCAAGTATTCCTGGAATAAATATTTGTTTTATAACCATCTTCGTTGAGTTGTCCCTGTCTGGTCTTGAATTACAAAGCATCTTAGTTCAGGATCCAGAACAAAGTCTAGCACATAGGAGAAGACTTTCTTAACCGATTATGTGATTTTTAAGTATATTTGCATTTTCTAGAAAGGGAATTGGTAAATCCATCCTATATAGGTTCCGACGTTTCCAGCTGACTCTAGGAACTACTGTAACTGCTCTGAAGCTTGTCATGTAAAGCCAAGAAAAGCATGTCAACTTTATGTTGGCAATATTCACCTTTCAAACTCAAAACATATTCATAATAACAAGTGCCAGTTTGTTGTCTTGATTAAGATTCTGGCCTAGAAACCAGGAGACTGTTAATTCTAGTCCTGCCCTAGGCATGAAACGTGGCTGGCTAACCTTGGGCCAGTAATTTTTTTCTCAGCCTACCAAGCTTGTTATTGTAAGGAAAATAAGAGGAGAAAAGACTATTTGCCGCTTTGAGATATTTATAAAAATAATAAATAAAAACTAATAAATAAATAAATAATAATGAGCAATATTTATTAAACATGTATGCCACCTGATTTCACAGTTATGTAAATCTGGAAAATATTATACATACTAAAATTGTGATACTGTACTTTCTGGATCTGGCCAGCTCTATGCTTTCCAAGACCTCAGCTTGATCTTCCTGCCTAAGCAGAAAGCAAGAAATTAATAGCTTTTTGTTTAATTTCATGATTTGGAAAAATGTTTGTCCACTATTGTTCTACACAGAGCTTGGGAATGTACGTTGCTCAAAGCTCAGTCTCCTGTAAGCATCGGAGAAGGTCCCCAACACACTGAATTTGTATCATAGTGTAAGCAAATCACAGAGCAATTCACTCTTGGTTTTGTTTTTTTAGGGAGGAACCACAGCAATCCAGATGGCAGTTCAGGTTCACATCATGAAACACTTTTTGTTTGTACAAAACAAAGAAGAAAATGTCTCCCTTCAAAGGTAAGGAAATGTATACATCTGGGATGGGGGAGAATTTTATTTATTAATTTCTAGATGAATCAGGAAGAACATAGTACAGGTATGTTCCTCAACTTACAATCATAATTAAGCCCAAAATTTATGTTGCTAAGCAAGACAGTTGTTAAGTGCGTTTTGGCCCCATTTTACAACTTTTCTTGCCACAGTTGTTAAGTGAATCACTGCAGTTGTTAAGTTAATAACACAGTTGTTAAATGAATCTGGCTTCTCCATTGATTTTGCTTGTCGCAAAAAAAGTGATCACATGATCCCAGGACACTGCAACTGTCATAAATATGAGTCAGTTACCAAGCATTTGAACTTTAATCACATGACAATGCTGTAATGGTCGTAAGTGTGACAAAAGGTCATAAATCACTTTTTTCAGTGTTACTGTAACTCTGATTGTAAAACTGTTGTAAGTCGAGGACTACCTGTAATAGCATTTGCAAATCATGACTTAGAGCAGAGAGACACCACTTTGTCTGGACTGAAAACCTCAGTTAGCCTTTGAGTGGTCTGCCATGGATTTCAGTGCCCAAAGTCACAGGTAACATCTAAATCTGATTTTATTTCATTTACTCTTGAATTTAATTAAAATTGAAACGTAATTATATGTCTCTCCAGTCATTCATTTGCTCACAGAATTTGGAGGTCTTGATGACCACACCCAAGGCTTAATGGGATCCCATATGGCTCTAAAACTGCACCTATTTTCATGTGAAGGGCAGCAAGCCTCTGATCTCCCACTCTTCTCTCACAAGTCCAGAGAAGGAATGTAACCTCCTTCAATATTCCTTTAATTAACCATATGTAACTTCATTTTTTAGACAGTACTCAGTCCTAAATTTGAGGAGTAGATTTTCAACAGAACTCCCAAGTAGAATCACTCTGTTCAACAGCATCTATTTAATTCATGTACACGTTAATTTGCTGTCATATCTCTGTCCAGTGGAGAAGCACTAAAGAGCAATTTCCACTGCAAGTTATGAATAGACAGGAACTTTATAATTTGCATTAGAAAAATAATACAGAGAGTATAACAGAGAAATAATTTAAACAATAATAAGCAGTGGGACTTAGTGGGATGCACCCAGCAGGGAAGCTTAATCATAGCTAGTGCTCCCTGCCCATTACACTGATGGAAAGTTGGAAAGTTACAACTCATTTCAATAGCATAGTACTTAGTTAAACTGATTCTTCCCAACCTCTTCCACAAATGCCCACAATAACATCTATCTATCTATCTATCTATCTATCTATCTATCTATCTATCTATCTATCTATCTATCTATCTATCTATCTATCTATCTATCTATCTATCTATCTATCTCCTTCACATTTATATGCTGCCCATATTGCCTAGATGTGACTCTAGGTGGCTTACAATCAATAAAAACAACAAGCTATAACACTGAAATATTAAAATAAATATTAACACTAAAACTGATTTAAAATGGGCAAAGATGGGAAGGCAGCAAATGCACACAGGGAAGAGATGGGGTCTTATCTTAGTCCACTAACCACTTCCAGAATGACATACCCTCATTGGGGCCCCAAGCCAGTTGACAGAGCCAGATTTTCAGGCCCATTTGGAAGGCCAAAAGGATGGGTGCAGATCTCACTTTGGGGGGGGATGATGTTCCAAAAGGTGAAAGCCACACCTGTATCCCACCAGCCAGAAAGAATTCTTCTCCTGTATCCCACCAGCCAGAATTCCTGGACCACTGAGTCTGCAGGCGCAGGTAGGTTGTCTCTCTCTTTTTCCTAACCATCCCTCTAAGCCAGTGCCCCCCAAACATTTGGGCATCAGGGACCAGTTTCCGTGGAGAAAAGTTTTTCTGTGGAACGGAGGTGGCATGGTTTCACATGCTGCCTGCATCCCATAGACCAGGGGTTGGGACCCTTGCTCTAGGCCAGTGTTTCTCAATCTTGACAATATTACATATTGGATTTCAACTCCCAAAGTTTCCCAGCCAGCATACTGACAGGAGAATTCTAGGAACTGAAGTTCACATATCTTAAGTTACTATGGTTGAGAAAAACTGCCCTAGGCTAAACTTCTGCTCCTCAACTTTCTCCTTCTTTGCACCTGTTTGTGTCTCTGCTTAGATTCATAGCTTGTTATCTCTTTTTTATCTCTTTGTACTCTTGGGAAAAAACCGTCCCTTCAAGAGGTGTCCATTTCTGATTTTCTTATCAACTCTAAGCTCTCTATGAGCAGCCATTTTATCATTTTGCTTAATCCCTTTTAAACTTAGCATCTCCAAAGATCTTATTTCTTCTGCTTTTGACCTTGCTCTGCTAAATATGTGAAAGTAGACCCCCAGCATTCAATGCCTCACTTCTCAATATTATTGCAACCAACAGGATTGCACATCATTTACTGGACTTACTTGCATGTAACATTAATCCTGGTAAGTTTCATCACCCAATTTAAGAAACTGAGGTTTGACTCTACCTTGTTGAGCTCGCCATGGAAAGCATGGACCATGGTTTCTTACTTCATGATATATGACATACTTGCAGTTAATAAAAGGAACCATTTCTGAAACCTTTTCTCAGCCACTTAGGAAAAGGCATGGTGAGAGAACACACCCAAGTCTTGCATATTTTATTTTAACTTATGCACATTGTGCTAAATCAGGGTTTGGCATTTTTTTTACACATCCAACCCAATGCCTTTTGAGAATAAAAATAAAAGCAATGGTTCAGAATCTCCTGATTTACTTTCGTGGTTCCCTATGACCTCTCTCTGTTTGGCTTTCCAGTATATCTGAAATAAGCCTCAAAGAGCAAGAAAAAACTCTTACAACAGCACTAGCCGATATTCTGTGGACAGCAGGAGAAAGTCAGAGAGCAACTATCTGCTTTATCACGGATGATACTTACATTACTGCAAATGTAGACTACGAAGTGGATCACTTTACTGAACAAGTAAGATAAGATATTTTAAAGATCTGGAAATGTGAAATATTTTAGCTGAGCTTAGACACAACGTAAGAAACACTCAAAAGTACACAATAAATACTTAGAATGAATGCCACCCATTCAAAGCCAGAATTTTAAGAATTTAAGTAGTACTTGATTTATAATCATTCATTTAGTAACCATTCAAACTTACAAAGGCACTAACAAAGGTGACGCACAATTGGCCGCTTCACTTATGACTGTGGCAGCATGCCCATAATCACATGATCAAAATTTGGGCACTTGGCAACCGGCACGTATTTACGATGGTTGCAGCATCATATGCACACACACACACACACACACACACGGACTACCTATAATATTGACAGGCTATTTGGGGAAGACTGCTGTATATGATAAAATAGGAAACCATATGTGGATGCAGAAATTCAAACAACCCACTGGATGCTAGGAACAAGTTAACTTTTATGTATTACTTTGCTGCTCTTTAGGCGACATCCACATTTTTCTAACCCAGTTCTGGCAGATTTTACTAGGGTGAACTGTAGGAGACACATTATTCAAATCAGAATAAACAATGCTTGTCTGTGATAATGCTGAATGAGGTAATTACTATTTCTCACAATGTTTTTCAGTATTTTGTTCTTACTGGAATCCAACCACTTTATGGGCGTACTGTAGATCTTAATATTTCTTGGCAGGTTCACCTGTTTGAATTTGTTGAGAAAGAAACAATGCAGCACTTTATCTTGGATCACATACACTGTGTAAGTAGAGTCTGTGCAATTGATTTACAAAATTGAATCTGTTCCAGTCATTTTTGTTTACTATACACCGAAAAAGAACTACAGTTCTGTGTATTTTTCTCTTAAACAATTACCACCTGTTTATTAGGGATTATTGTTAAATCATCATACACAGGATTGCTGTCCTGTTTATATCCAGAAGTGTTAACTAATTTAATTTTATTCTTACCCAGCTGCTAAACTTTTTATACATTTTGAATAATCATGTTTGCTTTTGTATGGAGAAGGTTTCTTCATCTTGGCTTCCAAAATCTGGCTGTTTCTTCAGCTCTTGGGTTAGAGTGGGCAGTGAGTCCTGTCTACCTGATTGTTGTTGTTCTAGCATTTGGACTCTTTTAATTGCTTTGTAAAATTATTATTTTTGTGTACAACCCATAGTATTGTAGAAATGGGCAGCCTTGTAAATGTTTTAATAAATAAATAAATCCATGCTGGTGAAGAATTTTGAAAGCTGTAATCCCAGTATATCTGGAAAATACCACTTTAGGGAATACTGATTTTGTATGATATTGTAATTAAAAACAAGAAACAACACCTAATTACAATTGTCAGAGAAGTTGGGCAATGTTAAAATAATTCTTGTTTTCTTTCATCTATTTGAATCAGCTGAACTCTGAGGGAAGTCATGGGGTGATCTTATTTCTGTACAGTTTACTTTTCTCCAGGACATTTGAAAGGTAGAATGTTTTTTTTCCCTTTTTTAAATACTTAGATTTAAGTTAAGCAATTATTTACCAATCAATGTGTATATGTTAAGATTCTGCAAATGTTGTTTACATTCATCAGTAAAGAAAGTTTTAGAAGAAAATTTGGTCCATATATTATCAGATGTAAAAAGAAATTACATGGGATGATGCAAATGTAATTGGCTGCTGGCAAAGTGCTCATTTTTTGGTCAAAAAGATTACTGTGATGCCATGAGCTAAGTCCAGTTGCTCAGAAGACAATTAGCAATATTATTTTAGTTAGGCATATTGAAGCAAGCCCTACACACTTCCCCAAATGTCTTTCATGGAATAGCTGATCTCCTTCTTACTCTCTGTAACCTCTCAAAATGGTTCTTGCTACACTACCCTACTTTTGTTTTTTGTTAGGTAAGCACATTTCTTTAAAAATGCTAAAATGCTTATTTTCTAAAATTGCCTGTTAGGCTTAGAGACACACTCAGGTAAACAAAAATTGAACTGGAGGTTGCCACTTTACATTTCAGCATTTCTCTCTTTTTTTTTAATTAAAAAACCGCCGTAAGGGTAGCAGTGAGGTATCTGCAGGCACATTAGTGCTCAGGATTGCCTGCCTAGAGTTGTACAATACTTCAAATTCAATAGAAGAGAATATTTGTGGCTCAGTGCTGAACTGTGGAGTCCTTGGTGATCTCTGCGCTTGGTTGTTTTCTTGCAGATGTTTCATTACCCGGTCAGGTACCCATTACCAGTTGGGTAATGAAATGTCTGCAAGCAAACAACCAAGCTCAGAGAGCATCAAGGCCTCCACTTCAGTTCCACAGAGAAGCTTTTCAATGTGTATATATATATATACAAAATAGCCTTTGTTTGCTAACAGTCCCAATTTTTTTTCACTTGGGAAAAAGAACCTTTGGTGTATGGAATCACTGAATGTTTTTCTACTGGTTGCAATGTCACAATAAAAACTACAGAATTATAACCACATACTATGCAAATTGCAAAGCCAAAACCAAAGTAGGAAAGAAGAAGAGAATCAAGAGATGTAGGTAATGCTACGGAAAGGCTCTTCAAAAAAAAAACCCCAAACCCTTCAATTAAATGACCCTTAATTTTCCAGTTTCATGTTTGTTATATCTTTGCTTATTATTTCCATACCCTGCCTCTCACCAGGGAGTTCAAAGGGAGGTTTATTTGATTCACTTCCTTTCCGTTTTATCAACACCATAACTCTGCTACATAAATTATACTTGAGTGTTTATATAAAGAGAAAGGCCAGGCATGGTCTCCATAATTTAAAAAAATGAAATATGCTGTGAGATAACAAATGATTTGTTCACACACAATAACCTTCATGACTGGATCTGGTCTCCCAGCTAGGCCTGATGCTTTAGTTAATATTATACTGATTATTACACCCTCCAATAATGTTAAACATTGTTCATTCTCCATCTTATAGGTTTTTCTATAGGATAGCTGAAACAGAATTTTGCGTAGATGGCAAATTATAAATGACGTTAACAAAGTGAACTTAATTAAGAGTTAAACTATATAAGTGAAACCAATTCTATAGCATTTTCTTTGTGTTTGGCTGAACAGGCTTCAGAGAGATCTAGACTTCACCACAATTCACCTGTTACAATGGAGACATGGAGACATTAGCTGCAGACAAGTAAGTCTCCAAATGTGAAATTGATAGTCTTTGACTACTTTTCATAAATACATAAAAATGAAAAAAATAATGTGCTGCTATACTTTAAAGTGTCCAGCTACTGTGCAGTGTTGGGTTTCAGGGTTTAGAGATTGTAGTCAAGGCAATAGATTTCTTGACGTTTTGCCAGCAGCTGCAGCTGGCATCCTCAGAGGCAAGGTGGTTTGCCTAGCAGACCACAGGCAACTGAGCAGCAATTTTACTGGGCTCTTGTCTTTTATAGTCAGGTATCCTGATTCTTGATACTAGCTGGAAGTGTGATGTTGGTCCTTTCTCCCTTTAGGCAATTCTGAATCTCATTTTAACTGGCAGAGCAAATCCACATGTGTTCAATGGATGCCAAAAGCTTGACACTGAAGGCAGCATGCAAAAAGTACTGCATGGAGTCCACTCCCGCAGCAATGTTGGCTACTTACGATGGAGTAAGGAAGAAGCAGAACAGCACAGATCCCTAAAGGTGTGGAAAAGTATTTGAAGGTGTTTTGCTTCTTTGATCAGCCAGTCCAGTCCCATAAGAGGGTCTCAAAATAGCTTTGAGACATCATGAGCCAACAAGAAACAACACCCAGCCTATAGAAGAATATAAAAAAGATCTTGCTGGGTGAAATAAAATATTGATCTAGCTTAGCGTTTTGTTCTCACAGGGGCCAAGCAGGTGTTAACAAGAAGCTCATAAACAGATGTAAGTCCTATAACTCCTTTCTCCCAGTAACTAATGGTAACACTGGACATTATATGTGCAAGCAAGATTTTCAGCCTCCAAGTGGAGACACTTGCATGCAGCCTACACCAAGCCTCCCATGGTCTTTCCACCCCTCTGAGGCACCCTGAACTCCTTACTCTACCGCATTCCCTCTTTGCTCATGGACTGAAAATCCTGATTAGATTTCAGCTCCCTCTCATCTCTGGAGGCTGGCTGAAAGAGCTCCCTGACAAAGGCCAAGCCAGCACAGGGCTGGAATCCTTCAACAGAAGGTTCTTTTGCTCTTGGGGCTGGCTGAAAGTGCTCCCTGCCAAACTCCAAGCAGACCCAGAGCCGAAACCCTTCAGCGGGGAGCTTTCTGAGTCAGACCCCAGAGACGAGAGGGATTCCTCTGGGCAGGCAGCAGCAATTTGCAACCTTCCCTGCTAGTTTCCCCATTGACTTTCTGGGGAAGCTGGCATAGAAAATTGCAAATGGCGATCACATGATCATAGGACACTTGGCAACCAGTTGTAAGTGTGAACAGGTTACTAAACACCTAAACTGTGATCATGTGGCTGTGAGTGGAGGGCACATCCTCTTTATCTGAAGAGGTTCCAAGAAACCAGTCTGTTCACCAATTCATTGGTCTTGGCTGCAGTCATCGGCTCCACTTTAGCAGAGCTGTCTTAAGTTTGCCATATCGCATCCAGGAGTTATATTTTATATTTCATGTATTTGTAATAATCTCTGTTTAGTATTTGTTAGGTTGATGGTGTTGCCATAACTCATGGAAGATAATTTTATAATTTATGTGTTTTTCTTTTTCATCATTCAGCTTCACTGGATAATTCAGGCTACTTCTTGGACTGTCTTAACATTCATAGTCCATTTGAGAGCATTTTAGAAGAATTAAATATTCTAGGGAATGATAGCTTGCTGTCCCAGACATGGCTAATTAGCCATCCTCAGAAGAATTCAGAATTGTTCCCAAAGTGGTTGAAATAAATAACTACAAGGAATTATCACCACTTTTCACAGACAATGAAACTCATTTTACTTTTATGCCAGATTAGCCTTTTTAGAGTGAAGTGTTAAATTTTAAATTTAGAAATGTGTGATTCTAAAAAAAATGCAAATGCATTTTATTTCATTTGATACATAACTATAACTTTTATATTACAGGTTGGAAGCATGTTGAAGACACCAAAATTGCCAATATGGCTGTGCAACATAAATGAAACATACAGTATTCTCTTCAGCTTAAACAGGTTGTTATTGTCTGATTGGAAAATGGAACATCTCTTTGATTTATATTTCTATAAAGGCAAGACCTCCCAAAAGAAAACTGTCCATCTAACAATAGGTAGGCATTTATATTTGTTGGAGTAGTATTAAATGAAAATGCTTATTTATTTTTCTCTTTCCCACAAGTAATGCTTAAATCCGTTTTCCTGTCTTTTCTGATCATTGTAAATTAAATTTTAAAAGAGATATTGGTTTAAATGCCCCTTCTAATTTTTAACTGTAAACTGATGAATTCCAGATTAAAAAGTATTCCTAAAAATTCTTAGAAAATCACCCAAACAATAAACAAATTAAAATAAACAATCTAGCACCTCCCTCCCTGTTAAAAGCTCCAGCTCTGACTGAGAATGGGTTTGAAAGAAATATAGTTTCCGGGGAAAACTCCAAAAGCATTGCCAGTAAAGGTAAGGCAAATACTCCAATTGTTTCAAGCCATATAATCCATATATAAGACCAGAACGAATTCTTTACCTAAAGATCATATACACCATAAAACTGTTCTCTATTGTATACAATAAGTGATGTGCTAAAGCAGGGGTCTCCAACCTTGGAAACTTTATGACTTGCGGACTTCAACTACGAGAATTCCTCAGCCACCATGGCTGGTTGAGGAATTCTGGAAGTTGAAGCCCACAAGTCATAAAGTTGCCAAGGTTGGAGACCCCTGTGCTAAAGTGCTGTAATAAAAAAGTGAAGATTTGAATATCATAGTATGGAATATTGGAAGCATAGTAAATCAAATCAATGCTAGAATGAGAAGGTAGTAGGCAAGTAGTGCCTTTTTAAATGAAATGGGACAATTTGCTGCAGCCAACTCTCTGTGGCCAAATCACCATGGCCAATTCACCACGGGACAATTCGCACAGCCAATTTGCCACAGGACAATTCAACAATTCACTTTAATTGTTTAAAATAACTTATATGTATATGTATAATGTATATGTATATGTATATGTATATTGCCACTCATATTTCATTTTGTCCCTCCTTTGGCATCCTTTTTTAATGATTCTATTCCACCATTTCTTCAATATTAGTGTATATCTGGTTCCATGGCCAATTGTCCCACAGTAAGTTCGCCATGATAAGTTGTCCCATGGTGAGTTGGCCACAGCGACTTGACCTTAGTGCGTTCACTGTTGCAAGTTGGCCATGGGGAGTTGTCCTAGATCCCTGTTTAATTATTTGGGAGGTCTCCATTCAGTGGATAAATAGACGGATGAAAAGATGAATGATTGGATGGAGACAGAGAGAGAGAGACCACTGAAATCAATAGCCTAGTAAATGGAAATGTGTGAAGAAATTCAAACAGTCTAATGACATGGAATGATAAATGCACAAATGCATTTTCATATTTCAAAATATTCTGTGATTAATATAGTTAGAAGAGGTCATTTAGGCTATTGAATCCAACTCTCTGCTCAGTGCAATAATCCACATTAAAGCATCCTTCCCCTATCTAGCCATTATTTGAACATATCCCATGAAGGGAACCCAGCACATCTTTGGATAATTGGTTTCACTGTTGGGAATGTTGTTGTTTTTTAACATTTAACTGATACCTGCCTTACTATCTTCCATTTCATGTACTCTGGAATTATACAGCACTGATCTTTGCCACTTGGTCTCCTGTATGAAGAACTGTAGGCAATGGTCCTAATCTGAAATGTAGCTGTGTGAATATAGGGCATAATCATTTCCCTTTGTATCATTTCTCTCACAAAAGTTGAACTCAAAATTGGTTTTGCATGAAACAGTGCACATGTATGTTTGCTGTTCTCCTCTCAGATACACATTCTCATCACTGGGAAGAAAATCACTGTGTGGATAACAGGGATCCCCACAAAAGAGTGCTATCTCTGGAAATGGCCATTCGAACTAAATGGGAAGGAGCTGCCATCAGCTGGAATGGAACAGCTCCATTCTTCTGATCCAAGTGACTGGAGGAGATGGTCTTTTTTAAAGGTGCTGCCCACATGAACCTTGAAATGAAAGTGAGAAGAAGGAAGACAGCCTATTGCTATGGGTTGAATTAATGTAAAAAGTTGCTATTGCTAATTACAAAAAAAATTAGCATCCTGTGCAATTCACTCAATTGCTAATGGATTGCAGCAACATGAGCATTTGTCTGTACATGTAGTCCTCATTTAGTGACCACAATTGTGACCATCAACTTGTCACAAAGTTACTTTTTCATTACCGTCGCTGTCCAAGGAAGTCACTAAACAAGGACTACCTGTAATGGAAATGTAACTGATATGAAGTAACTGAAAATGAGCATTAAGCACTCTTGCTCTTGAATAAAGGGAATGGTGAAAATCATGGAAATAGCCCCATTCCTCATCAACAAAAAATTGCTGGCAACACCCCTGGTGATACTTCAGTAGCATCAGGCACAAAGAAACCACTTCTATTCTAAAGTTTTCTTTATGGGAGAGGGAAAAAATCATTAATAAAAAAATAACAACTATATGAATCTCAATTTTGTTGAACAACAAGTCCAACCAGACCTAACCAACATGGCCAATGGGGATGCTTGAATTGTAACTTATCTACATCTTAAGGCTCAGTGATTCCCCAGTTATGTGTTCAGAAGTTCAGTATAAGCAGAACTGATTTTCTTCAGATTAATGCTATCTCTGCATCAACTAGTAATATGATTGGCACACATATTATAGCACTGGAACAATATTAGCCCATAATATAATGTAATATCAATTATAATTTTGGGAAATGGCACAATTAAGTCAAATATTCAAGATATTGTCTGCCTGACCTGATTTTGAAAAGTGATATTTATCATTTTAACAAATTATTATTTAACAAGCTATTCTTTTAGCAGAAGAATGAAGTTGCCCAAAATAATATCCCTGATGCTCTTTGAGTCTAATAAGCTTTGACTATTCTTTTATTCTCCAATTAGCTTTCCTCAAAATTATAACTTTTTAGAAAAAAGCTGTGTTCTCTCTGTTATTTCTGTGTTTTTCACCACCATTTCAAGTTTGCCTGTTTTTTTTTCACCTCTCTAAAATAATTAAGGAGAGAGAAAAAATATCTGCAGTGTTTTTTTATTGGTAGGACTAGGAAGCCATGGTCTAGATTTATTCTAATTTATTCTTAGGCAATGCTTCAATTTGTGCTAAGATTTCATTGGGGCCTTGGCTTTATTTTTGTCTTTTTTTCTCCAAATGATTTTGATCATTATATTATGTGCTTATTTATGTTCATTGGTAGATGGGTAGCCATAAGAATCTGTTAAATAAATAAAAAAATCCATAACCAGGTCTTTGCTTCCATATGTTGAGCACAGGATCTACATGCCCCATGCATGTTGTTTTAATCCTGATCTTCATGTTCTGAAGATCTTCATGCAGGAAAACCTTATGATCCTAAGAAGTTTGTGTGCATGAAAGATTCATATTTTGTCCAATAGAACAGGGGGTTCCAACCTTGGCAACTTTAAGACTTGTGGACTTCTGGGAGTTGACGTCCACAAGTCTTAAAGTTGCCAAGGTTGAGGACCCTGCAGTAGAATGTACAGAGATCCTTTTTTTAGAGCTTACTCAATTTGTAAAAGTCTGGAACATTGAAATCTCTGCAAGTTACTATGATATAAACATTTTTGGCTTAGATCAAAGGTCTCTTTAGAAGTGGTAATATTAAGGATAAGCATGGAATGGACAGGATTAATACTACAAGTAATGTGAATCTGGAATCATACCTTTTTAACAAGGTAATATTAAAGTTGAAAGATACACGGGATAGATTGTTGGACAAAAGGATAAAAATGTTAAGTTTTTTCTGTAAAAATAGTGACAATAGATTTTTGCAGCTATAGCAAATCAATAGCGAAAAGAGCAAACTAAGCGTAAACAAAGGTATTAATACATATTAAAATAAAAAGTCTTTTAAAGAATTTGGCAGACATTCACAAGAATGTACTTGCATGTTTCAGTCAGTTTGTATTTTCATAGAGGAATTCTGCATCAAATAATTCAAAGAAGTAAAATGACTGTGTGTTAAATTGAAATATTTTTCCATGAACAATTTCAGTGTTTCGGTATAAGTTGCTGATTTCTCCTACTTGAAATCAGTATGGAATAATAGTAAGTATAAAAATGAATTATTGGTAATCCACAATGGTAAGATTATACTGGGTAAATTAGTATTATTGGAAGCCTTAAAACCTAACATAAAAAGCCTGGAAAATAAACATAAATCAATACCATAAAATGTTCAGCGCATTGAACATATAATTTATTACTAAGAATCATAAAGAACAAGAGTATGCAAAACTCTGATACAATGGATCTACAAACTCCTTTGATGTACAGCCTGCATGTTCCTGCTAGCTGCTTGTCTTCTTCCTATCTCACTCATATCAAGCAGCAAAATCTATGGTGGCAAGAGAATATTGTACTGAGAATATTCTCAACACAGTCTTTTGAAATAATCCAGAAGATGGCGCTCAGAACTGCAAATGAACCTTTCAAGTCAATGGCATTCATTGCAACATCACTGTTTAATCTCCGTAATCCACAAAAAGGAAGAGTACATGTACTCTGACAATAAAGGTTGATTTGATTTGAAGCACAATGTTGTTTGTGGAACTTTCACCAACAATGGCAAGGTAAATACGAGCTACTAGTTGTGTGAGTTCTCTGAAAACTCTCTGTACAATCCAACATATTACAAAATGTATACACCCTGGAAAATTCTAATTCACCTTAAAGTATGAACTTTGTGCACCAACTAGTCATGAGCCACCCAAAAGCATTTGTGAAAAAATGTTGTACATGTTCTATCACAAGTTAGTACTGTGGTAGTAACAGTGTTGCTAGTAAGATTCTGATAAAAAGTTGGGTAATATGCCATCCTTAAAATACCTTTGGCACCCTAGTGCCCTCAAGATGTGTTAGATTTTAAATCTCAGTATCCTTGATCTACAGAGAATATGTAGATAACGGTTTGTTTGAAAGGACAACCAACACATCTGGAAGAGACAGATTTGGGGAAAGCTAAGAATTTGTTTTAACACATCGACAATTCTCTCAATATATGAATAAGCATTCAGCACTGATAAATTCTTGACCTTTCTCTTTTCTCCACCTCAGTGTTTTCCATCCTTCCAACATATTTATATTAAAAACCAATAGTAGGTTTTATATAGTTCAAAGGCCTTATAGGTAATGTCTTTCTTAGGGCAATGGAAACAATGAAATGTTATATCTGTTTCCATTCAAAGTGCAACACAACACAGAGGGTGTTTTTCCTCTTAAATTATCTTTGCATAATGAAGACTTTTTGAAACTCAAAAGTTTTAGCTTTTAGCTAAAAAGCTTTTAGCTAAAGCTTTTGAGTTTCCAAAAGTCTTCATTATGCAAACATAGTTTGAGAGAGAGAGAGAGAGAAACATCCTGGGTCACTTTGCATTTTGGACGGAAAAATAGAGAACCTCCAGACATGCAAATGGCATAGTTATCAGATATAGAGTAGTATTAGATTGAATTAAATACTTTCAACATTTTCTGGGAATAAAAGTGAAATGTTGCTAAATTCCACATCTTGATTCCTGCTTTAAATTACAATGTTTCCAACCACTGGGGAAAACAAGAAAAATCAGTTCAGCAATCTTCCTATTTAACAAGGATGGAAATATCTTATTTGACCATTGTTCTTTACACAGCTGACTAATTCAGTGCATATTTGTTCCCCTAAAAATAATGCAGATGGCTCAGCATCTCATCATCATCCATGCTTGGGATATAAAAGTGTGCTGCTACTGTTGGACTGCACTATACTTATGTGTGATAAAATTTTGGATTTTTTTAATATTGGCTTATTATTTGTTCCTAAATGTTACCAGAGTTGATGTGTTATGTGATATCCTACAGATGTATAAACAATCTAACTAAACAAATAAGCCCAAGTCTCATTCTTGTTTCATGTTATTACTTAAAGAGGCATCCAGCATGTGAGGGACCCCTTCATTTCAGAAGCTGCTTAGTTCAGTTTTAGTTGCAATAACTACAGCCAAATGCTTTTTGTAATTGGCAGTCAGTCTCTCTTTACTGTGTAGAAATTTCAGCTCATTCCCACTTGGCAACTGCTTCGACTTAGTACTGTCTGAGAATTGAAGTCCTTGTTTCAAGTCTTTTATAACCTTTCTACAGTTTTGTGTTTAGATCTAGCCAACCTAAAGCATTTAATGTATTCTTCTCCATACTTTTGCAGACTTGTTTCTGTGTCGGAGATCTTGTTGCATGACCCATTTGCATGACTCGCATTTCAGCCTCAGCTGATGAGCAGGTGTTCCAATATTCTGCTGCAGAACTTTCAGATACAAAGCAAAATTCATACTGTGGGTATTTTATGCACTTTTATTGTACAGAACTATCGTTGGAAAAATCCAGAGGACCACAAGATAGCAATAGCAATAGCACTTAGACTTATATACCACTTCACAGTGCTTTATAGCCCTGTCTAAGCATTTTACAGAGTCAGCATATTGCCCCTAACAATCTGGGTCCTCATTTTACTGACCTCAGAAGGATGGAATGTGAGTCAACCTTGAGTCCATCAGGATCAAACTCCTGGCAGTGAGCGGAATTAGCCTGTAATACTGCATTCTAACGACAGTGCCAGCAAAAAATTCTAAGTTTTTGCTGTCATCCTGTGGTCATTTGAATTTTTACAGCCCAGATCATATAGTCCTAACCAAGGTACCTAAAAAATTATTTGAGTTCACGAAAGGTAATTTCCTAGGTTCTGTATTGCCTTAGGAATCCATTGTCCTTAGGTAGAGAAGAGGGCTGATTGATTTTTTTCCACAGCTTGCAGAATTCCTGTATTGTAAGATTTGTTGAGCAGGCTATACTAACCCATGTCTCTATCTTTTCATCACTTGGGGGGGGGGCAAAGCTGCCTATGTTAAGCTTCTTGAAGCTGCAACTTCATGGACCTTTAGTTTTCCTGCTTAGGAATTCTGAGAGTTAAGTCCAGAACACCTGAAGAGCATCAGACTCAGCAAGCTGGATCCACTTTGTTGGCAGCACTTTTCTAGTGCCCCAATAAAAGAGATATTCCGTATCTACTGTGTGATCCTTTCAACAGACCTGTAATTTTCTAAGTGTAAAACATGGGCCCTTACTGGGCTATTCTCAAGTTTACTCAATACAGAACAAGACTGTTACTATGGTGATTTGGAATGGGGTCAAAATATCAGGTAGCAAAATGTATATAACCACCCCATCTTTCAAAGCATGCATTAAAGTATTATTCATTATAAAGTGCTTGTAATTGCAATGTTGCATTTATGATATAATAATAATAATAATAATAATAATAATAATAATAATAATAATAATAATAATAATAATAATATAGTAGTAGTAGTAGTAGTAGTAGTAGTAGTAATAATAATAATAATAATAATAATAATAATAATAATAATAATAATAATAATAGTAAAGTTGGAAGGGACCTTGGAGGTCATCTAGTCCAAACCCCTGCTCAGGCAGGAAACCCTATACCATTTTGGACAAATGGCTGTCCAGTCTCTTCTTAAAAACTTCCAGTGTTGGAGCATTCACAGGTTGTTCCACTGGTTAATTGTTCTAACTGTCAGGAAGTTTCTCCTTAGTTCTAGGTTGCTTCTCTCCTTGATTAGTTTCCACCCGTTGCTTCTTCTCCTGCCTTCAGGTTGTAAGGAATGTGTTACAGTAACATAACTTATTTTCTCAGGCAAACTTTCACATATACTTTAAAGAGTTGCAGTTGGCCAACATTATTTTTTTTTGGTCTCTAAATGTATCCCTATACTATTCAAAAATGGACTTGCAGTTGTCCAACATTATTTTCTGCCTATGTGCAAACTCCCAGGTGGTATTCTAAAATGCATTCTTTATTTCCAAGGTCCACAGGAGGAAAAAAAAAATAAACAGAAGCAGATGCACATTTTGGCAAGTTATTGCTTTTCCATCAGGGGATGCTATATCTGGGAATATAATGAATTACAAAATCCATCTTCTTTTCTGTTTGTTATCTTAAGGTTTCATAAGAATGACAAGCTGTTATATTTATTTTGAAATCTGTCTGCTCCGGAAAGCGCTCAGAACATCTGAAGTTGATCTCTTCAATTATAATGGCTAACTGAAGATTTGCATTAGTATTATGTTGACACTGGTGCAGACAGTTGATGGATAGGGCAAGACATTCTGGAAATGAGATATCACCATATTGGATGCTCCAAGTATCATTATTTTAAAGAATGTGTAAGGTCAAATTTGTGTTTGTGTGGGTGGATGTGTAACATGCACGTATGTCCTTTTGTGGACACATACTTGTGTATATGCTATATTAATAATTTCATTCTGACCTGGTTTGCATGATACTATAAGCCATGGTTTGTTTAACTAGGATCAATTGCATAACACATAATTAGTTGTGGTTTGTATAATCTATTATTTATGAATCAGAGTGGCTTGATTCAGGCAACATACTAACCAAATTTAAACAAATTGTATTAACATGATTTGAAAAGCAGAACTTGGTATTTAGTACAGTGATATGTATGATACCAAATTTGTCAGATAAAAGCGAGCTATGTGGCACCCTAAAGACTAATGATTTTATTGTATGCCTGGATCTGCAGACTAATGCCACAACGCCATCTCAGATTAAATTTGCCTTTTTTGAAAAGTGGTCATTTTGTGGGAGCGCCCACAACATATTTTCAAAATTCCAAAGGGATCCATTGATGCATAACAATGGGGACCATGGGTTAGAGAATCACTTGAGATCATTAGGAGACAGTCTGGTGGCAGGGGACACCACTTCCAATGAATGCTTCTTTGCTACAGTATCTTTGTATTTAAAATTTAAGTGTTAAGGAAGAAATTTAAGTTAATAGCATCGTATCTGTTGTAATCTTTTCCTTAGTCTGTCAAGATTATGCTATGAGTCTTTACTTACGTAGCCAAGAAAGCATCACCCACATACAGGAGGATCACCTGGAGATTTGCAGAAATATGATAAGATAAATACACACAGGAACAAAACACCACACTAAGGATAAGAATCTTATTGGTGTGGGAGAGGGAGGAACCAAATGGAGCTGTTACAGTTCTGATAGCAATTTCCAGTTTGCAATGATGTATTGCATTAGCCAGAAACTTCTGATTACGATGTTGTAATATTTGAAATTGGGCATAATATTTTAAATAATCCAAAAAGAGAGAAAAGAAATGCCATCGCTGAACATAACAAAATGCTCAGAAACATAGAACATTACTTGTAAACAAACTTCTGGCAGAGAGAATAAAACACACAACTTCAGAAGTAAAAAACCTGTCATAAGAATGAGTGATGAAAATGATTTCTCTGGTTTATGTGACCCTATGGGTTACAGCAACATACAAGAAAGTTGTGGCAGTGGCCAATTGATGCACTACAACTGAAATTGACAGTGCCAAAAAGAAGAAGAAAAACGCAGCAGCTCTCAACAGAATATCACATGTCATTGGCAGATACATATAGGGCACAAGTCCCTAAAGTGTAGTACAAATCCATTGCAGTAAACAGATGCCATGAAATCTGCTTCCAATGCAGTAAGGTACAATTTTCAACTATGATAACCCTGATTTCTCAATCACTGTTACATCTATCATCATAACTAAATGACTCTTAAATGGTTCCTCTCTAATAGAGTATGGAGGAAATAAGTTCATTTTTCAAACTGGTGACTGTTTTTGAGAATTATTACTTTCTTCGTGAATTTCTACTGATCGCAATGTCTTAAATCTTGTTTGGTACATGATCCATTAAAATGTTATTCTTTATAAATAAGGAAAAACAGTTCTGACCTCTAAAATCCATTGAAATGACTCCCAATGTAATGATACTTGGACATGTTCAAACACCTACATGCATACCCATAAAATATGCAATAGTGTCTATTTCCAACTTGTCAAGTGGTTTTCAGTCATTCAGATCAATGAATATATATTCAGACATGGCAGAAGACAACATTACAAATGTCTCCAGGAAGTAAGATGGTTCAAGAAGGGTTTTGATCATACAATTATGCTTCGTTTGCAGAATTATAAAAAGGGTTTTGAAGTCATTAGTCAATTCTGTATCTTAACCTTAAATTGCTCCTGCTCTAGTGCCCCCAGATGAACTATGACTGAAGAAAAATATTTCTGATACTTAAGCACTGGGATTGTGATTTAGCATGGACTTCATTGGGCAATTCCCCTTTTTCTGCAACTGTCCTCTGGAACATCACCATACTGCATTACCTATGGATACACATTCATATCTGTAAGTCCACAGTGTCCTATTCGATTCCCCAAATGCTGGAAATCACAATTTCTAGTATTTGGTGGTTATTTATACAGTGTTCCATTATTCCAAGAAAATTCTACTCATCCAGAGCATCATACACTCTGCATTTGCCTAGTACTAAATAGGTAGTGGTCATAAAAATTAATTGTACTACTACTGTAATGAAAGAAACAGTACCAAGAAACTACAATATAATTGTAAAACAGAAGGGAACAAAAGGATTGGTTGCAAAAAATTACACTGAAACTTTTATCAAAACCAGCTGCAGTCTTATCATTTGAATGATGAAGAATAGGCACTTGGAATCAAAATCAGGACTGCATCCTCTTAGGAGCTGATTGGTAGAAGGAAGAAGCCCTGATTCATCAAGCACTTTTGTCCAGTGCTTGTCATATGTTTTAATTAATGGGGGGAAAGTCATATGCAGCATGGTATGGGTCCATAGGCATTCCAAAGCGCAGTAATATCCAGAGCATAGCTCAATGTTGGCACAGCAGGGGACACTCCTGTTGTAAGTAAAGCAGTCAATTGGATGGAGAGGATACTTCAAAGCAATTGAAGTTCATTACATATACCAGACAGCTTGAGCCAGCACAAGATGGCAGGACAAGAAGCAATGGATGGAAATTAATCAAGGAGAGAACCAAGCTAGAACTAAGGAGAAATTTCCTGATGGTTAGAACAATTAATCAGTGAAATGACTTGCCTCCAGAAATCATGCTGCTTCAACACTGGAGGTTTTTAACAAGAAGTTGGACAATCATTTGTCTGAAATGGTATAGGGTTTCCTGCTTGAGCAGGGGGTTGGACTAGAAGACTCCCAAGGTCCCTTCCAACTCTGTTAAACAAATCTGACTTAACTTGATAACTGTTCTGTTAAAGATGGGCATCACTGTTCTTGACACAGAGCTAGAAAGATGTTATAATAGCTTCTCACGAGGGCTTAATTGAGAACATCATGCACTCCTGCCTTCCACAAATGGTAGGTGCTTTGCACTCACGCTGAGGATAACTTAAACCAATGATCTGCTCACGGTCTTCCATTTGGCAACTTTGTCAATCTTATTTATGTGTAGAAAATCATTTTAGGAGAAAAAATTGGGATAGCAACATTATCCAATTTCTTCCTTAGAATCCTCCCAAGAATCTTCTCTGATCTAGATATATTCTCCTGGAAGTTTTGAGACTTTTCCCTTTTTGCCAAATCCACACATCCTTGACAATGTCATTTTGGACCAAGAGAGAGCAGCTTAAGTTCTGTAAACCATTTGCTACCCCCATACATACCAATCCCAATTTATGGCCTACAAAGTATTGAAATCTTGAATTTAATAGCTAATTTTCAGAATGCATTGTTCAGTGAAAAATATCAGTAAACAAACAAACTGGAAAGAGATGCTATAAGTCTCTGTGAGAGACATGCACTTTCAGTTCTAAAGCCCTCCACAAATAAAGCCAATCTAAAAATATTTGATTCTACACATAGAGACATGAAATATCAATATTAATATTTTTAAAAGTATGAATATGAATCCCATCTACTTCCACCATCACCACGGTTCATACAGAGGAACAAAATCTGGTTTCCCGTTTCATGTTTAAATTCATGTTACAACTATTTTCATCCACTTTGCCATTTGATTCATTCATGTGATGATATACATGCTAACCCATCATGAGCAGTCTGTGGCTCTGGTAGCCAAGATTAGGATAATGTGCAAATGCAGGAATCTGGCTTCATCTAATGCCCCTTTCTCTTAACTTAACTTATTTTGAAAGTTGAAGCCAGAGCTCTGCATTCATATATCATGCTACCCTTGAATAACCAAAGCACAGGTGGTCTGCTAGTTAGAGTTTAATCTGATGTGCTAATTGCTTATTATGTTATCATTTTAATTTATGCTTACTTTATTTATAATGTTCATTTATATGTTCATTTATGGATTTTATTGTTGTGCTGTCTGGCAGCCAATATTTTACTAGGAATGATGGGGAGTGCAAGGGACAGTCTCAGTCCTTATTTTCATTGGGTTGATTGCTTGAATAGTCCTTGGGTGTTTAGTTTCTATGTATGATAATTTTGTTTTATCATCGGCAACAAAAAATAATTCTTCCCCATGAATGGATGCAGAAAATAAAGAATTATATTGCAATCTTCTATACTTGTCTAATCAGAATTAAACCCCATTAAATTTAATAGGTCTTATTTTGGAGCAAGTAAATACAGTAGCTGCATGTAACCTACACTTCTTATCTATGCCAAATGAGCACAATGTTTAGAAAAAAGGTGTGGAGACACTCAATAGAGAAAGAAGCGGAGCATTTTTTTACACTCCAGTTACTTATCTAGCATTCCAGCTCCATTGCTCAATCATGATTCTCCACGCCTCCTAACTAGAAGAAGTAGAAGAACCGCTGCAAATTGGGAAATAGTCCTTTCAACTAAGTAATTCACCTTCAGCACATCTTCCAACAGAGTATTTGCAAGAGAGCACTTCACTAGCATCCATAGTCTACTGGAATTCTTAAAGAAGTGAATTTTGCACCCTAGCTCACCCTATCTCAGTAGACACAACATTAAAAATGGAGAACATTCCTGGCCACCACTTCTTAGATAATGAATCAGCATTATATAATCAAAAAATGAGACCCAAGAAAACCTACCTGGCATCTCAGTTGTGTGCTGCCATATTTCAGATGTTCAGTATAATGTGATCTTGTTCCTGCACGAAAGTTCAGCCAGAAGCAGTTTACTGATCTGCTCATCTATTATATTGCCATTCGTGCTAAATTCACAGGCAGTGTACCAGTGTGAAGTAGTCCCTTAAGACTACTTCAATTAAATTCAATGAAGTCAAAGACCATCTAAATTTAACAACAACAAAACTGGCTCATGGCTAGAATCACAGATGAATCACATGCTCACAAGAAGTCAAGAAATCTTGTTCAGTGGAACCATGCACTGCAGATAAAAAAACAACAACTGAACTCATTCACAAAAATGTAATGAATATATATTTTGTATATGAAGAACAAAGTGATCTGGAAACCCAGCTTCTGTTTGGTCCATACTGTTTCTGATTACTGAAAATCAATCTTAAAATATTTGATTTGCACATTACACATTATTATCAATAGAATAATAAGATGGAATATGACACTTTAATAAACTTTTTTTTAAAAAAATAACTCTCTTTTCCAAATAAACTGAGGTTCCTGGGAATTGTTATTCGAGCACAACTTTAGAAAAGCTATTTTAAACACCTGATATTTTCTTCCAGAATATACATTAATTCATGGTATTCATTTTTGGCTGGAAGCATATTGTTTCTACAGTTATTTTTTTTATTTTACATCTTCTTTATGACACCAATGATCATTGAGCTATCCATTTATTTGTTTGTCTGTTTCACAACTCTTTTCTATAATTGCAAAGTATCTGATTAGAGTCTTAGAATTCAAGTCTAATGAAATTGTCTTATGGTATAATATATTTGTTCAAGACACTTACATTCTACTTTTCTGTGGTGGAGGAGAACAATCTTCCCTAATTTTATCACCACAATCCCAGGAGGAGGTAGATTGGGCTGAGATCGATTGGCCCCAAATTGCTCAGAGAGTTCCATGGCTGAGTGGGAACACTGACTTAACATGGGAATCCTGCCTTATTGAACAGCTGCTTGCGTTAATGCTGTTTACAGAACCCTGCATATCACAAACTGCATATCTCCAACTACATGGATTATGGTTTCCAGCAGGGCCATTGGTGATAATGCTGAAAGAAATATAGGTCTTTAAGCACATATGGAGTAAAAATACTAAATGCTTAGCCGCACTCCATCCAAGGTGCATACTAGGCCATGTTTCCACACAGTTCTGGGTTTCAAAACACAGCTGTTTAAATCTGTGCAGATCTCAAATCATTTTCATCAGCAGTATGTGTTTTACTGAACAGTTAAAGCATTCATAAATGCAGGAAGTTGACAAAGCTAGTGGACCTGTCCACTACTAGTATTGGCACTAAATGCTACTCATTTACTATTGCCGCTTATCTCAGCTGCACACTTTCCCATAAGTGTATTTGGGGAAAAATTGTTTTGTGATCAGGTCAGTTTTGTTACCTCTGTTAGTACACCTTTCAACTCTCTGGTGTGCTGGAAAGATTAGCATCCAGTTTGCATATGTGGCTTTTTTTTCTTTTTAGTAAAATGATAGGTTTTAATAAACCCATTTTGGGGAGATACAGTGAACTGAAAACAATGTCACTAAAGCAGAGCTGACAATCACAGCAAAGACCAATCAACAGGTGAGACTGAATGAGAAATTGCCTACTTGTTCCTCTGGTCATCTGGTCCTCGCAAGGAGACTGCAAGTCAGCAATATTATGCAGGTTTGAGAGCCAAGAGATGACAAGATCAGTCATCTTGCTCACAACTGCAGCAGTCTTTCAAAGGACACTACGTTCAGAAAACTCACTTTCTAATCACTTTTGGAAATTGCCTATTGACCATTTTAAAACTATTAAAGAGTTCAAAAAGTTTTCACTGGGCCTGTTTATCTTCAACTCTGAACAAAATAAAAAATGATTATAAGCTTGAAAACTTGAACATTTGAAATAAACAGGAAAAAGCTAAATAAGATTTTGAGCAAAGGAAGTTATAAATGGATCAAGGGTCCAGAAAAATTTGGAATGCTGACTTTTATTATAAGATATGGGTTCTTTTTTTCTCTTCTCTTTCTCTGAGTTTACTTTGTATTCGATTTTACTATTGTAATTAATTATATTATATTCAAACATAAACCCATTTTATTATTTGTGCTTCCCATCTCAAGATAACAGGGAGCCATGTTGATTTCTTCAGGCAGCCTGATCAAAACTGATCTGGAATCCAGAAAAGAGTGTTTAGAAATGACATGTGGATTCAAGACCACGTATTGTATACCTCTAATGGAAAACAGGTGTTGGCATGTGTGCAAGAGAAGTGCAATCAGAGTCAATTCGTCTAACCCAGGGGTAGGCAACCTTGGCTCTTTTATGACTCGTGGACTTCAACTCCCAGAATTCCTGAGCCAGCATGGCTGGCTCAGGAATTCTGGGAGTTGAAGTCCACGAGTCATAAAAGAGTCAAGGTTGCCTACTCCTGGTCTAACCTCACTCTTGATTCTGGGGAAGCAAATTAGACTGTCCCGTTACATCAGCATGGCAAGAAGGCTTGCGTCAGGGGCTTGTGGACGTTACGTCAGGCATAAATCTTCTATCTAGTCCAATAAATCTTCTTGTCCAACTTTCCTGGAAAGGCATTCCTGTTCTTTTTCCCACAGAAATGTAGAAACAGCCAAGAGCTCATTCGCTTGGCCTCTGGGGATGAGTAGCACAAGGAGGGGATTATTTTGAAAGTCGGGGTGCTGGGAAAGCAGTGAGCTAAACCCCCAGCAGATGGCGGTCAGGGAACTCTCACTCCGGCTTCGCTACGCGTTTAAACAATAGAGAAAAACAGCTCTCCGGTGCGCGCGTGCCCATCGATCCCTCTCCCGCTGTCCTCTGCCCCCTTTTTTTCCTCTTTCTGCCTCGGCCGCCGTTTGGTTCGCGGGGGGAAAACCGCGGGAGGAAAACCCGCAAGAAAGGGTAGCAATCGCCGTACCCGCCTACCATTAGCAAAGGCTAGGGCATGCTCAGTAGGCGCCAGCATCGACTTGGGAGCAGCCTGTGACTACACCACCCCCGGTCTCTTTCTTGCGTCAGATTAATGTTCCGGGGAGGGGTGGGTGGGGGGAGCTGAGAAGGAACCACGCTCGGTTTGTCCGGGGGAGGAGCGGAAAGGGCTGTTGGGGGGGCGAAGGACTTGGCTCGGAGCGCCGAGCTGGCCCGCGGAACGTCGAGGCTTCTCTTTCGGAAAATCGACACACTTTTGGGAACGTTCGCGGTTTCCTGCGGCGCCAAGGCGAGGCCCGAGCCGGTTCTCTTAAGGGACAGCGGCTCCAGGAAGACGGAGGTTGCTGTTTTGAATCCCACTGGCGGGCCCCTGCGGGGTTTTGGTGAAGCAGCGATCCGCTCGGTGTCCGCAGTTCGATGGTTTGCTCCGACCGAAATGAGCCGCCCGTCCTCCGCCGGACCCAGTGCTAACAAACCTTGCGGCAAGCAGCAGCAGCAGCAGCAGCAGCAACACACGCCATCCCCGGCTGCTGCCCCCGCCGCCAACACCACCACCGCCGCCGCGGCCGCCACCATCTCCGCTGCCGGAGCCGGCTCTTCCGCGGTCCCTGCCGCGGCCGCTGTGATCTCGAGCCCTGGAGCAGGGGAGGGCAGTGGGGGGCCGGTATCGCCTCAGCACCACGAGCTGACCTCGCTGTTCGAGTGCCCGGTTTGCTTCGACTATGTGCTGCCCCCGATCCTGCAGTGCCAAGCCGGGCACTTGGTTTGCAACCAATGCCGGCAGAAGCTGAGCTGCTGCCCCACATGCAGGGGATCCTTGACCCCCAGCATCAGGAACTTAGCGATGGAGAAAGTGGCCTCGGCGGTCCTCTTCCCTTGCAAGGTAAGGCTGGTGGGAGAAGTCGGCTGGCACTGCCGCCGGGAAGGAAGGTGGGCGGGGAGAGGAACCGGGATGGAGCGACGCTGTGGGTCTGAGCACCTGCCCTTGAGGTTTCGGCAGGGAGTCGCAACTGTTTTTCTAATAGTGGCTTTATAAGATTCCCCGTTCCCCCTTAGGAAGACTTCAGGTGGTCGTCTTGAAAACTGTACTTCCTATTAGAAAAGTCTCGGGTGTTCCGTTCTCGGGGGGACTTCGTGAAAGTGAGGCGTAGCATATTTTTTATAGATATTCTTTCCCTGGCATTCATTCAGACAACCATTCTTCCGGTAGCTCTTTCGCTTAAAGCATTGCGTTCTCCCTCTTTATTCTTCGTATTGGACTGGGCTTCAGCATTTCACGAAACGAAATGATCTGCTGAAGATTTCTGCTCAAAAACCATCTGCCGGGTGAAAAAATGAACTTGAACAGAATGGTTACTACTGCATTTTCTAGGGAAGAGACTGAAATTGGGGTAGGAAGGCACCGGATATAAACCTCACCTAGACCACGGATGTAAGCAAGTCAATATTCCCGTCTCTGCTCTTGATACTTGTTCTATAGGCTATTTAAAGTAGTGTCTTAGGTCAGCAAGTCCTCAAGCAGGTCCTCTTCAGTTGCACTGGTGCTGCCTTTGGCCATGGTTGCTAAGAATTCCTGGAGTTTCAGACCTATTTACATTGGAAGGATATCAAGTTACAGAATGCTGCCCTAAAGGATCGTTGTAAAAAGATTGAATTAGATGTATGTAAATACTGTAGTCTTGTGGATTTAAAAAATAGGTATGCTATATAAGCACTAACCTTGTTTCATAGATCTTTACAGCAAACTTGTCTCCTTAGGTTACGCTGGGGGTGGGTGGGGGGAAAACCAGGAACTTATAGGTTTAGTGCCATAATCTTTTTTGACTGTTTGGTTCTTATAGGTGGTGATGGCTGATTTTCTTATCATTCCTCCCCCCCCCCAATGTTCCCCACTGTTCTTACAAATCTATAGTAAATCACTCTGAAATATAAATAGGAAGTGTGAGGTTTCTTATGAAATGCAGATTAAGCTTCCCAGCCTAAATGAGAGACCCTGTAAATCAGTACTGAGAAAGAAAATGAGAAAAATATGAACATTGCTAGTCCAAGAAAGACGAAGCTCTGTGAATTGGAAATCTGGTTGATTTGGATAAGATATGAAATCAGTCTTGGATGAGATTGCATTGCCATGGAAAGATCAGACTGAATGCTTGTAGGTTCACTGCCTGCTGAGTTGCAAAGAATTGCTGTGGCTAGAAAATATTTTTGCAAGCTTCGGCTTGAACAGCCGTTGTGGCTCTCTGTGAAACAATTGAGCATGGCTTGGATAATCTCTTCATTAATTACAAACCAGACAATAGCAAGGTATTTTAAGAGGCGGTGCCTGTGTAACTTCAAAGTGCAACTTTTCTGATGCTGGCAACTTACAGAAAGTTGAGGAACAATCAGATTTTGTACC
>NW_015386586.1:1517901-1524875 GCF_001527695.2 Protobothrops mucrosquamatus | reverse complement strand
CTATCTATCTATCTATCTATCTATCTATCTATCTATCTATCTATCTATCTATCTATCTATAATCTCTCTCTCTCTCTCTTTCTCTCTCTCTCTCTCTCTCTCTCTCTCGTATATATCTCTATTGCTCTGTCTCACTCTATCTATGTATCTCTATCTATCTATCTATTTCTATCTAACTATCTATGTCTAACTATCTAAGGCCACACTTGGAATACTGCATCCAGTTTTGCTCACCACCACGTCAAACAAGAGGTTGGGACTCCGGAAAGAGTGCAGAGAAGAGCAACAGACATGATTAGGGACCCCGGAAGCTAAAACTTATGAAAAAAAATGGTTGCAGGAATTGGGAGTGCCGAGTTTTTAACGAAAAGAAGGATTGGGGGGGGGGCATGACAGCATCTTCCGATATTTGAGGGGCTGCCCCAAAGAAGGGAGGGGGTCCACCTATCACCCAAAGCACCAGAAGACAAGAAACCAGGGATGGAAAACGATCCAGGAGAGACCCAACCTAGAACTAAGGAGAAATTTCCAGACAGGGAGGACAATGAACCAGTGGAACAGCCTGCCACCAGAAGTTGTGAGCGCTCCATCGCTGGGGGTTCTCAAGAAAAGATTGGACGGCCATTTGTCTGGGATGGAACAGGGTCTCCTGCTTGAGCAAGGGGTTGGACTAGATGACCTCGAAAGTCCCTTCCGGCTCTGTTGTTTTGTAAGGGTCTCTTGCTTGAGCAGGGGGCTGGACTAGATGACCTCGAAGGTCCCTTCTGGCTCTGTTGTTCTGTGATTCTGTAAGGGTCTCCTGCTTGAGCAGGGGGCTGGACTAATGACCTCCAAGTCCCTTCTAACTCTGTTCTATGATTCTGTAAGGATCTCATGCTTGAGCAGGGGGTTGGACTAGATGACCTCCAAGGTATCTTCCAACTCTTTTATTCTGTAATTCTGTAAGGTCTCCTGTTTGAGCAGGGGGTTGGACTAGATGACCTCCAAGGTCCCTTCCAACTCTGTTATTCTATGATTTTGTAAGGGTCTCCCGCTCGAGCAGGGGGTCGGACTAGATGACCACCGAGGACCCTTCCAACTCTATTATGCTATAATTCTGTAAGGGTTTCCTGCTCGACCGGGGGGTTGGACTAGATGACCTCCAGGGCCCCTTCCAACTCTATAATTCTGTTTGGATCTCCTGCTTGAGCAGGGGGTTGGACTAGATGACCTCCTAGGTCCCTTCCCATTCTCTTATTCTGTCCTGAAGGCCCTCAGGCGGTGAGGGGCTGGGGGTCCAGGCCGTGCTCTCTCCTATTGGCTCCCCCGGGTGTGTGTGTGGGGGTCTCTGCCGAGGAGCGTCCCTGGCTGCTTGGGAAGTGTGATGGCTCTGGCCAGGAAGAGGCCTTCGCTGAGGGACGGAGAATCCGAGCTGGCTTTGAGGCACCCAGTGGTCATCTGGACTGTTTCGGTCCTCTCTGGGTGTGGCGACCTCACAAAGTCCTCCTTTGCTTGGAGAGGGACTCTCTCTCTCTTTGTGTGTGTCTGTGTGTGTGTGTGTGTGTGTGTGTTGGTGAATCGAAACCTTCATGTGTTCCCCTCTTGAGCAGCTGGATCGAGATTGTTCCGGAATCTATTCGACACAACAATCGCCGATTGTGAGCGTCCAGTGTCAGGACATGGATCGAGAGGTACATTTTTCTGACCGCCTGTGTCCCTTGCCCTTCAATTAGCAAAGCATCCCAGGTCGTCCTCGACATACGACGGTTTCATTGAGTGACCGTTCCAAGTTACGACGGCACTGGAAAAAAAGGGACCGCTTTTCACACTTATGACCGTTGCAGCATCCCCACCGTCTTGTGATCAGAATCCGGACGCTTGGCCACTGACTCGTAGTTATGACGGTCGCAGTGTCCCAGGGTCACGCGATCCCCTTTTGCGACCTTATCACGAGCAAAGTCAATGGGGGAAGCCCAATTCACTTAACAACCGGGTTACTAATTGAACGACTGCAGTGCTTCACTTAACAAATGTGGGAAGAGGAGTCGTAAAATGGGGCAAAAACTCACTTAATCAATGTCTCATTTAACGACAGAAATTTTGGGCTCAATTGTGTTCTTAAGTCCAGGATTACCTGTATATTGCTTTACAATACAATACAATACAATACAATACAATGCAATGCAATGCAATGCAATGCAATGCAATGCAATAAAATAAAATAAAATAAAATAATAAAATAAAATAAAATAAAATAAAATAAAATAAAATAAAATAAAATAAAATAATAAAATAAAATAATAAAATAAAATAAAATAAAATAAAATAAAATAAAATAAAATAATAAAATAAAATAAAATAAAATAAAATAAAATAAAATAAAATAATAAAATAAAATAAAATAAAATAAAATAAAATAAAATAAAATAAAATAATAAAATAAAATAAAATAAAATATTATACTATTAAATGCAATGCAATGCAATAAAATAGAATTCAATACAATACAATTGAATGCAACGCAATACAATAGAATCAAATGCGATACAATACAGTACAATGTAATTGAAGGCAATATTATGCAATGCAATACAATAAAATACTATACAATGAAATGCAATGCAATAGAATAGAATAGAATAGAATTAAATGCAATGCAATACAAACAATACAATCAAATTGATACAATACAATACACTACAATATGATACAATGCAATACAATACACTACAATATGATACAATACAATACAATATGATACAATACTACAATACTGTACAACACAATACAATACAATGTAATTGAAAGCAATATTATGCAATGCAATGCAATACAATAAAATATTATACTATGAAATGCAATGCAATAGAATACAATACAATACAATACAATGTAAGTAAGTCAGTCTGGGGCTGTTTAGATCAGTGTGTATCAAAGTTGGCCACTTTAAAATGGGTAGACTTCCACTCCCAGAATCCCCCAGTCAGCATGGTTTAAGATGGGAGGGCTTCCACTCCCAGAATTCCCCAGCTAGCCTGCTTTAAAAGGGGTGGACTTCAACTCCCAGAATTCCCCATCCGGCATGGTTTAAGATGGGAGGGCTTCCACTCCCAGAATTCCCCAGCCAGCATGGTTTAAGAGGGGAGGACTTCCAGAATCCACCCCTCTTAAAGAGACCAAGGTATAAAAAACAACAACACGGGTTTAGATATGTGATTTGTGGTTGTGTACTGTACAGCAGAGTGTCCCTAAACTGGCCACTTTAAGACACGGGGACTTCAATTCCTAGAATTCCTCAGAGAATACGCTCCAAGAGCCGCAAACGTCAGCTCCCAGAATCCCCCAGCCAGCATGAATCTTGGGAGTTGAAGTCCACCCCTCTTAAAGAGACCAAGGTTTAAAAAAAACCTTTGATTTAGAGCAGTGTTTCTCAACCTTGACAATTTTAAGGCAGGTGGACTTCAACTCCCAGAATTCCACAGCCAGCACTGCTGGCTGTGGAATTCTGGGAGTTGAAGTCCACATGCCTTACAATTGTCAAGATTGAGAAACACTGATTTAGAGACCTGATTTGTGGGTGTGTGTACTGTACAGCACAGTTTCCCTAAACTGGCCACCTGAAGACGCGGGGACTTCAACTCCCAGAATTCCCGAGAGAGCATGCCTGGCTGAGGAATTCTGGGAGCTGAAGTCCCCCCCCCCCCCCCGTCACAAAATGGCCAACTGAGGGAAATTTCAGCTCGGCAGAGATTTGAAGAGGGGGCCCGAATGGGATTCCCCTGGTTGATCTGATGGAATCTTCTCGATTTAGCTGAAGCGGATCTCCCGAAGAGGCTGGAGGAGGAGCAACCCACGTCCCCTGCTACTTTTCGGGACCCCATTCACATCGAAACTGACATAGAGGGGGGGAAAAAAATAATCCTTCCCCTCTTGAGAAATCTGACAGCTTCGCTTGCATCTGACAAATGACATGGCTTTTTTCCCCCTTTTTTTTACTTCTCCTTTTTGAAATGTGCAGAATTGCATAATACAAATCTCCTTTGGACCACAGGGGTTGAAAACTTCCGTTTTATTTTACTCTGAAGGGGAAACGCTTTGGATGATAAAAACAACAGTAGCACTTTAGACTTATAGACCGCTTCATAGTCCTTTTTACAGCCCTCTCTAAGCGGTTTACAGAGTCGGCATGTTGCCCCCCCGAAAAAAAATAAACTGGCTCCTCGTTTTACCTTGAGCTGGTGAGACTCGAACTGCCAAAAGTCAGCAGAAGCAGCCGGCAGCACTGTACTCTAACCCCCACACCACCAAGATCAGAAAGAAAGATATAAAAGGAAGAAAGGAAAGGGGAAAACAAAAAGTGAGAAAGAAAGAAAGAAAGAAAGAAAGAAAGAAAGAAAGAAAGAAAGAAAGAAAGAAAGAAAGAAAGAAAGAAAGAAAGAAAATTGAGAGAGGGAGGGAAAGAAAGGAAGAGAGAAAAGAAAGAAAAAGAAAGAAAGAAAATTGAGAGGGAGGGAAGGAAAGCAGGAGACAGAAAGAAAGGGAAAGAAAGAAAGGGAGGGAAGGAAAGGAAGAGAGGAAAGAAAGAAAAAGAGAAAGAAAAAAATTGAGAGGGAGGGAAAGAAAGGGAGAGAGAAAAGGAAGGAAGGAAAGAAGGGAAGGAAATGGAAAAAGGAGAGAAAGAAAGAAGGAAAGAAGGGAAGGAAATGGAAAAAAGGAGAGAAAGAAGGAAAAAAAAAGAAAAAAGTGAGAATGAAACGGAGACAAAGGGAGAGAGAAAGAAACAGAAAGAGAAAGGAAGGAAGGAAAGAAAGGGAAGGGAAAGGGAGAAAAAGGAAGGAAGGAAAGAAACAGAAAGAAAAAGAGAAGGAAAGAGAAAAAGAAAAAGGGAGAAGAAAGGGAAAGAAAGGGAGAAAACAGAGAAAGAAACAGAGAAAGGAAAGAAAGAAAGAAAGGGAAGGGAAAGGAAAGGGAGAAAAAGAAAGGAAGGAAGGAAAGAAAGAAAGAAGGAAAGAGAAAAAGAAAAAGAAAAAGAAAAAGAAAGAGAAGGGAAAGAAAAAGAAAGAACAGAAAGAGAGAAAGAAACAGGAAAGAACAGAAAGAGAGAAAGAAACAGGAAAGAAAGAAAGAAAGAAAGAGAAATTAGAAAGAGAAAAAAACAGGAAAGAAAGAAAGAAAGAAAAAGAAAGAAAGAAAGAAAGAAAGAAAGAAAGAAAGAAAGAGAAGGGAAAGGGAAGAAAAGAGTCAGAAAGGAAGGAAGGAAACAGAAACAAAGAAAGAAGGAAAGAGAGAGAAAAAGAAAGAGAAGGAAAGGGAAAGAGAGATAGACCAGAAAAAGAGAGAAAGAAACAGAGAGGAAAGAAAGAAAGAAAAAGAGAAAGAAAGAAAGAAAGAAAGAAAGAAAGAAAGAAAGAAAGAAAGAAAGAAAAAAAGAAAGAAAGGGAAGGGGAAGGGAAGGGAAGGGGAAGAAAAGAGTCAGAAAGGAAGGAAGGAAACAGAAACAAAGAAAGAAGGAAAGAGAAAAAGAAAGAGAGAAGGAAAGGGAAAGAAAGAAAGAAAGAAAGAAAGAAAGAAAGAAAGAAAGAAAGAAAGAAAGAAAAAGAAAACCAGACCTGTGATATGGGAACCACAGAGGTCTGCATCCCCAAAGCCGCTTCCCTTCCCCTTTGCTTCGTTCCAGACCTTCTCAGCCGCCCCTAAAAAAGCAGAAGTCTATCACCTCCTTCTCTTCCTCTTTCCCCCCCCCTTGCCTGCCTCCCCTCCCCGTGATCTGTCCCCTGCTCGACCTCTCAGCAAAGACCCCTTTCTGGAAATCCACCCTGAGCTTTTTTTTTTTTTTAGCTGAGTCAGCCAATCACAAAGCTATCCGATCCGGGAACCGCTGGCCGGGCCGGCCCATAAAAAGGAAGGGGAAAGTCGCCGATAATCATTTGCCGCAATCTGAGGTCTCCACCATGCAGACCGGACAGGGCAGGGCCCTGCTGATCCTCCTCGGCCTGGCGCTGAGCACCCCCGGTTGGACTGCCGAGGGGGAGTCCCGCGGGGACCGTGATGCTCTTTCCTCGGCTGTTGAGCGGTATAATTCGAACTCGGGACTAGATTCGGCCTTCCGGCTGTTGCAAGTCAAATCTCAGCCTGACGGGGTAAGTGTCGGAATCCTCGTTAAATTGGGCCACACACACACACGCAAAATTTTCTGCCCTGGGTTGCTGAAATTTATAGACAGTCCTTGACTTACAACCATAATGGAGCTCGGGGTGTGTCTGTGGGGGGGGAGGGTTGTTAAGTGAGTCACTTGAGCTCTGTTGTGGGGGAAGGTGATGAAGTGGGTTTTGCTTTTGTGTGTGTGTGTGTGTGTGTGTGTGTGTGTGTGTGTGTGCAGCGGCCATTAAGCGAATGCCACGGTCGTTAAACGAGTCCAATTTGCCCGGAAATCACACACACACACACACACACACACGACACAGTCCAGTGACGGCAACTGTCGTAAAGGCGAGCCCGGTTCCCAAGCAACCCCAGATGCAATCTCAGGACTGCGCGGTGCGAGGTGTGACTATCTGTCGGAACTTAGGAAACGCGTCAGAAGTAGCTCTGGGGAGGTCGGTCGTAATTTGGAACAGTCACTAAGCGAGGCGTCGCTAAGCGAGGACTGTTTCTGTTTGTTTGTTTGTTTTTTTAATCTGCTGGGGTCGTCTGTCTCTAGGCACCCTCGAATCCAGATCTTCAGAAGCTGGAATTGATCTTGAAGGAGACCACGTGCCCGAATTCTCGGGGTTTGAACCTGGACGACTGTGACTTTAAGGAAAACGGGGTGAGTGTGGTCTCTCCTTTTTCTCCAGCCCTCCAACCGGCAACCACAAAATGAACAATTCAACACAAAAACTCTCTTGCACAATTCTGAAAAAAAATTAAGCTTCCTCTTTCATTGCTACTTTTTTTTCATTGTAGCTCAAGAAGATCACGTTGGGGGGGGCGAAAAAAAAGACACCCCCCCTCTC
>NW_015386586.1:1510401-1512901 GCF_001527695.2 Protobothrops mucrosquamatus | reverse complement strand
TGCTAGGCAACCAGGCCAGACTAGCAGGGGAAGGGCCGGGCCATGCTGTCAGGTCAAGCCAGGGTAGGCCGGGCTAGGCTAGGCTCGGCCACTGGTTGCTAGACAACGAGGCCAGAGCAGCAGGGGCCGGGCCGGGCCAGTATGCTCAGGCCAGGTCAAGCCAGGCTGGGCCGGGCCGGGCCAGGCTAGGCGAGGTCACTGGTTGCTAGGCAACCAGGCGAGATCAGCAGGGACCGGGCCGGGCCAAGCTATGCTCAGGCCAGGTCAAGCCAGGCCGGGCCGGGCCGGGCCAGGCTAGGCTAGGCGAGATCACTGGTTGCTAGGCAACAAGACGAGACCAGCAGGGGCCGGGCCGGGCCGGGCTATGCTCAGGCCAGGTAAAGACGGGCCAGGCCATGTCACTGGTTGCAAGGCAAACAGGCCAGACCAGCAGCGGAACGGTTCCAGGCTGCCAGGTCAAGCCAGGGCAGGCCAGGTCGGGCTAGGCTAGGCCAGGTCACTGATTGGTAAAAATCAGTCCAGACCAGCAGGGTCCAGGCCGGGCCAGGCTATGCTCAGGCCAGGTCAAGATGGGCCAGGCCAGGCCACTGGTTGCTAGGCAATATGGGCAGACCAGCAGGGGCCAGGCCAGGCCAGGCCAGGCTAGGCTAGGCTAGGCCAGGTCATTGGTTGCCTAGTAACCAGTGTTCAGGCTGCACTCAGGCCAGGTGAAGCCAGGCTAGGCCCGGCCACTGGTTGCTAGGCAACCAGGCCAGACAAGCAGGGGCAGGGCCGGGGCAGGCTTCGCTCAGGCCAGGGCAAGCCAGGCCAGGTCGGGCCGGGCCAGACTAGGCCAGGTCACTGTTTCCTAGGCAACCAGGCCAGACCAGCGGAGGCCGGGCTGGGCCAGGTCAGGCCAGGTGAAGCCGGGCGGGTCCAGGCGAGGCCAGATCACCAGTTGCTAGGCAACCAACCCAGACAAGCAGGGCACCGGGCCAGGCCAGGCTGCGTTCAGGCCAGGTCAAGCCAGGACAGGCCGAGCAAGGCTAGGCCAGGTTACTAATTGCTAGGCAACCAGGCCACACCAGCAGGGGCAGGGCCGGGCCAGGCTGCATTCAGGCCAGGCCGGGCTAGGCTAGGCTAGGACAGGACAGGACAGGACAGGTCATTGGTTGCTAGGCAACATGGGCAGACCAGCAGGGGCCGGCCAGGCCAGGCTGCACTCAGGCCAGGTGAAGCCAGGCTAGGCCCGGCCACTTGTTGCTAGGCAACCAGCCCAGACCAGCAAGGGCAGGGCTGGGTCAGGCTTCACTCAGGCCAGGTTAAGCCAGCCAGGTCGGGCCGGGCCAGGTTAGGCCAGGTCACTGTTTGCTAGGAAACCAGGCAAGACCAGCACAGGCCGGGCCGGGCTGCGCTCAGGCCAGGTCAAGCCAGGTCAGGCCCGGCCACTGGTTGCTAGGCAACCAGGTCAGATCAGCCGGGGCCAGGCCGGGCCAGGCTATACTCAGGCCAGGTCAAGCAAGGCTGGGCTGGGCCGGGCCAGGCTAGGCGAGGTCACTGGTTGCTAGGCAACATGGGCAGACCGGCAGGGGCAGGGCCGGGCCAGGCTCACTCAGGCCAGGTCAAGCCGGGCCAGGCCAGGTCACTGGTTGCTAGGCAACCAGGCCAGACCAGCAGGGGAAGGGCCGGGCCAGGCTGCATTCAGGCCGGACCGTGCTAGGCTAGGCTAGGCCAGGCCAGGCCAGGTCATTGGTTGCTAGGCTACATGGGCAGACCAGCAGGGGCCGGGCCAGGCCAGGCTGCACTCAGGCCAGGTGAAGCCAGGCTAGGCCCGGCCACTGGTTGCTAGGCAACCAGGCCAGACAATCGGGCAGGGCCGGGTCAGGCTTCGCTCAGGCCAGGTCAAGCCAGGCCAGGTCGGGCCGGGCCAGGCTAGGCCAGGCCAGGCCAGTTCACTGGTTGCTAGGCAACCAGACCAGAACAGCAGGGGCCAGGCCGGGCCAGACTATGCTCAGGTCAGATCAAGCCATGCCGGACCAGTCTAGGCCAGGTCACTGATTGGTAAAAATCAGTCCAGACCAGCAGGGTCCGGGCCGGGCCAGGCTATGCTCAGGCCAGGTCAAGACGGGCCAGGCTAGGTCACTGGTTGCTAGGCAACCAGGCCAGACCAGCAGGGGCCGGGCCGGGCCAAGCTATGTTCAGGCCAGGTCAAGCCAGGCCGGGCCAGGCTAGGCTAGGCTAGGCGAGGTCACTGGTTGCTAGGCAACATGGGCAGACCAGCAGGGGCCGGGCCAGGCCAGGCTGCACTCAGGCCAGGTGAAGCCAGGCTAGGCCCGACCACTGGTTGCTAGGCAACCAGGCCAGACCAGCAGGGTCAGGGCAGGGCCAGGCTGCACTCAGGCCAGGTCAAGCCGGGCCAGGCCCGGGAACTGGTTGCTAGGCAACCAGGCCAGACAAGCAGAGGCAGGGCCAGATCAGGCTTCGCTCAGGCCAGGTCAAGCCAGGCCGGGCCAGGCTAGGC
>NW_015386586.1:1507684-1509387 GCF_001527695.2 Protobothrops mucrosquamatus | reverse complement strand
GGTCAGGGCAGGGCCAGGCTGCACTCAGGCCAGGTCAAGCCGGGCCAGGCCCGGGAACTGGTTGCTAGGCAACCAGGCCAGACAAGCAGAGGCAGGGCCAGATCAGGCTTCGCTCAGGCCAGGTCAAGCCAGGCCGGGCCAGGCTAGGCCAGGTCACTGTTTGCTAGGCAACCAGACCAGAACAGCAGGGGCCAGGCCGGGCCAGGCTATGCTCAGGTCAGGTCAAGCCATGCAGGACCAGGCTAGGCGAGGTCACTGGTTGCTAGGCAACCAGACTAGAGCAGCAGGGGCCGGGCCGGGCCAGGCTATGCTCAGGCCAGGTGAAGCCAGGCTAGGCCTGGCCACTGGTTGCTAGGCAACCAGGCCAGACAAGCAGGGGCAGGGACGGGCCAGGCTGCACTCAGGCCAGGTCAAGCCAGGCCAGGTCGGGCCGGGCCAGGCTAGGCCAGGCCAGGCCACTTTGCTAGGAAACCAGGCCAGACCAGCACAGGCCGGACCGGGCCGGGCTCACTCAGGCCAGGTCAAGCCGGGCCAGGCCAGGTCACTGGTTGCTAGGCAAACAGGCCAGACCAGCAGGGGCAGGGCCGGGCCAGGCTGCATTTAGGCAAGGTCGGGCTAGGCTAGTCTGCACTCAGACCAGGTGAAGCCAGGCTAGGCCCGGCCACTGTTTGCTAGGCAACCAGGCCAGAACAGCAGGGGCCAGACCGGGCCAGGCTATGCTCAGGCCAGGTCAAGCCAGGCCGGGCCGGGCCAGGCTAGGCGAGGTGACTGGTTGCTAGGCAACAAGGCGAGACCAGAAGGGGCCGGGCCGGGCTAGGCTATGCTCAGGCCAGGTCAAGCCGCGCCGGGCCAGGCTAGGCGAGGTAACTGGTTGCTAGGCAACCAGACGAGACAAGGAGGGGCCGGGCCGGGCCAGGCTATGCTCAGGCCAGGTCAAACCAGGCCAGGCCTGGTCACTGGTTGCTAGGCAACCAGGCCAGACCAGCATGGGCAGGGCCGGGTCAGGCTTCGCTCAGGCCAGGTCAAGCCCGGCCACTGGTTGCTAGGCAACCAGGCCGGACCGGCAGAGGCCGGGCCGGGCCAGGCTTTGCTCAGGCCAGGTCAAGCCAGGCTGGGCCGGGCCGGGCCAGGGTAGACAAGGTCACTGGTTTCTAGGTAACATGGCAGACGGGCAGGGGCAGGGCCGGGCCAGGCTGCACTCAGGCCAGGTCAAGCTGGGCCAGGCCAGTTCACTGGTTGCTAGGCAACCAGGCCAGAGCAGCAGGGGCTGGGCCGGGCCGGGCCATGCTCAGGTCAGGTCAAGCCAGGCCGGGCCAGGCTAGGCGAGGTCACTGGTTGCTAGGCAACCAGACGAGACCAGCAGGGGCCGGGCCGGGCCAGGCTATACTAAGGCCAGGTCAAGAGGGGCCAGACCAGGTCACTCGTTGCTAGCAACCAAGCCAGACCAGCAGCGGAACAGTAGGGCCAGGCTGCTAGGTTAAGCCAGAGCAGGCGAGGCCGGGTTAGGCTAGGCCAGGTCACTGGTTGGTAAAAATCAGTCCAGACCAGCAGGGGCCAGGCTGGGCCAGGCTACTCTCGGGCCAGGTCAAACCAGGTCAGGCCGGGCTAGGTTTGGCTAGGCCAGGTCACTGGTTGCTAGGCAACAAGGCCAGACCAGCAGGAGCAGGGCCGGGTAAGGCTTCGTTCAGGTCAGGTCAAGCCAG
>NW_015386586.1:1502802-1503954 GCF_001527695.2 Protobothrops mucrosquamatus | reverse complement strand
AGCAGGGGCCGAGCCTGCACTCAGGCCAGGTGAAGCCAGGCTAGGCCAGGTCACTGTTTCCTAGGCAACCAGGCCAGAACAGCAGGGGCTAGGCCGGGCCAGGCTATGCTCAGGCCAGGTCAAGCCAGGCTGGGCTGGGCCGGGCCGGGCTAGGCGAGGTCACTGGTTGCTAGGCAACCAGGCCAGACCAGCAGGCCAGGTCGGGCCAAGCCAGGCTAGGCCAGGCCAGGTCACTGTTTGCTAGGCAACAAGACCAGAACAGCAGGGGCCAGGCCGAGCCAGGCTATGCTCAGGCCAGGTCAAGCCGGGCCGGGCCGGGCCGGGCCGGGCTAGGCGAGGTGACTGGTTGCTAGGCAACCAGACCAGAACAGCAGGGGCAAGGCTGGGCCAGGCTATGCTCAGGTCAGGTCAAGCCATGCCGGACCAGTCTAGGCGAGGTCACTGGTTGCTAGGCAACCAGACTAGAGCAGCAGGGGCTGGGCCGGGGCAGGCTATGCTCAGGCCAGGTCAAGACGGGCCAGGCCAGGTCACTGGTTGCTAGGCAACCAGGCCAGACCAGCAACGGAACGGTTGGACCAGGCTGCCAGGTCAAGCCAGGGCAGGCCATGCCGGACCAGTCTAGGCCAGGTCACTGGTTGCTAGGCAACCAGACTAGACCAGCAGGGGCCGGGCCGGGCCAGGCTATGTTCAGGCCAGGTCAAGCCGGGCCGGGCCGGGCTAGGCTAGGCTAGGCGAGGTCACTGGTTGCTAGGCAACATGGGCTGACCAGCAGGGGCCGGGCCAGGCCAGGCTGCACTCAGGCCAGGTCAAGCCAGGCTAGGCCAGGCCAGTGGTTGCTAGGCAACCAGGCCAGACAATCAGGGGCAGGGCCGGGCCAGGCTTCGCTCAGGCCAGGTCAAACCAGGCCACATCGGGCCGGGTCACTGTTTGCTAGGCAACCAGGCCAGAACAGCAGGAGCCACGCCGGGCCAGGCTATGCTCAGGCCAGATGTAGCCAGGCTGGGCCAGGCCAGGCCGGGCTAGGCGAGATCACTGGTTGCTAGGCAACCAGGCCAGACAATCAGAGGCAGGGCCGGGCCAGGCTGCACTCAGGCCAGGTGAACCCAGGCTAGGCCCGACCACTGGTTGCTAGGCAACCAGGCCAGACCAGCA
>NW_015386586.1:1497877-1500504 GCF_001527695.2 Protobothrops mucrosquamatus | reverse complement strand
TCAGGCCAGGTGAAGCCAGGCCAGGCCCGGCCACTGGTTGCTAGGCAACCATGCTAGACCAGCAAGCGCAGGGCCGGGTCAGGCTGCGCTCAGGCCAGGTCAAGCCAGGCCAGGCCGGGCTACGCTAGGCTAGGCCAGGCCAGGTCATTGGTTGCTAGGCAACGTGGGCAGACCAGCAGGGGCCGGGCCGGGCCAGGCTGCACTCAGGCCAGGTGAAGCCAGGCTAGGCCAGGTCACTGTTTCCTAGGCAACCAGGCCAGAACAGCAGGGGCTAGGCCCGGCCAAATCAAGCCAGGCTGGGCCGGGCCGGGCTAGGCGAGATCACTGGTTGCTACGCAACCAGGCCAGACAAGCAAAGGCAGGGCCAAATCAGGTTTCGCTCAGGCCAGGTCAAGCCAGGCCGGGCCAGGCTAGGCGAGGTCACTGGTTGCTAGGCAACCAGGCAAGACCAGCAGGCCAGGTCGGGCCAAGCCAGGCTGGGCCGGGCCGGGCCGGGCCGGGCTAGGCGAGGTGACTGGTTGCTAGGCAACCAGACCAGAACAGCAGGGGCAAGGCTGGGCCAGGCTATGCTCAGGTCAGGTCAAGCCATGCCAGACCAGTCTAGGCGAGGTCACTGGTTGCTAGGCAACCAGACTAGAGCAGCAGGGGCCGGGCCGGGGCAGGCTATGCTCAGGCCAGGTCAAGACGGGCCAGGCCAGGTCACTGGTTGCTAGGCAACCAGACCAGAACAGCAGGGGCCAGGCCGGGCCAGGCTATGCTCAGGTCAGGTCAAGCCATGCCGGACCAGGCTAGGCGAGGTCACTGGTTGCTAGGCAACCAGACTAGAGCAGCAGGGGCCGGGCCGGGCCAGGCTATGCTCAGGCCAGGTGAAGCCAGGCTAGGCCTGGCCACTGGTTGCTAGGCAACCAGGCCAGACAATCAGGGGCAGGGCCGGGTCAGGCTTCGCTCAGGCCAGGTCAAACCAGGCCAGGTCGGGCCGGGCCAGACTAGGCCAGGCGAGGTCACTGTTTGCTAGGCAACCAGGCCAGACAATCAGGGGCAGGGACGGGCCAGGCTGCACTCAGGCCAGGTCAAGCCAGGCCAGGTCAGGCCGGGCCAGGCTTGGCCAGGCCAGGCTACTTTGCTAGGAAATCAGGCCAGACCAGCACAGGCCGGACCGGGCCGGACTGCGCTCAGGCCAGGTCAAGCCAGGTCAGGCCCGGCCACTGGTTGCTAGGCAACCAGGTCAGATCAGCAGGGGCCAGGCCGGGCCAGGCTATACTCAGGCCAGGTCAAGCCAGGCTGGGCTGGGCCGGGCCAGGGTAGGCGAGGTCACTGGTTGCTAGGCAACATGGGCAGACCGGCAGGGGTAGGGCCGGGCCGGGCTCACTCAGGCCAGGTCAAGCCGGGCCAGGCCAGGTCGCTGGTTGCTAGGCAAACAGGCCAGACCAGCAGGGGCAGGGCCGGGCCAGGCTGCATTTAGGCAAGGTCGGGCTAGGCTAGTCTGCACTCAGGCCAGGTGAAGCCAGGCTAGGCCCGGCCACTGTTTGCTAGGCAACCAGGCCAGAACAGCAGGGGCCAGGCCGGGCCAGGCTATGCTCAGGCCAGGTCAAGCCAGGCCGGGCCGGGCCAGGCTAGGCGAGGTGACTGGTTGCTAGGCAACAAGGCGAGACCACAAGGGGCCGGGCCGGGCTAGGCTATGCTCAGGCCAGGTCAAGCCAGGCCGGGCCGGGCCAGGCTAGGCGAGGTGACTGGTTGCTAGGCAACCAGACGAGACAAACAGGGGCCGGGCCGGGCCAGGCTATGCTCAGGCCAGGTCAAACCAGGCCAGGCCTGGTCACTGGTTGCTAGGCAACCAGGCCAGACCAGCAGAGGCCGGGCCGGGCCAGGCTTTGCTCAGGCCAGGTCAAGCCAGGCCGGGCCGGGCCAGGCTAGGCGAGGTGACTGGTTGCTAGGCAACAAGGCGAGACCAGAAGGGGCCGGGCCGGGCTAGGCTATGCTCAGGCCAGGTCAAGCCAGGCCGGGCCGGGCCAGGCTAGGCGAGGTGACTGGTTGCTAGGCAACAAGGCGAGACCAGAAGGGGCCGGGCCGGGCTAGGCTATGCTCAGGCCAGGTCAAGCCGCGCCGGGCCAGGCTAGGCGAGGTAACTGGTTGCTAGGCAACCAGACGAGACAAGGAGGGGCCGGGCCGGGCCAGGCTATGCTCAGGCCAGGTCAAACCAGGCCAGGCCTGGTCACTGGTTGCTAGGCAACCAGGCCAGACCAGCATGGGCAGGGCCGGGTCAGGCTTCGCTCAGGCCAGGTCAAGCCAGGCTGGGCCGGGCCGGGCCAGGGTAGACAAGGTCACTGGTTTCTAGGCAACATGGCAGACGGGCAGGGGCAGGGCCGGGCCAGGCTGCACTCAGGCCAGGTCAAGCTGGGCCAGGCCAGTTCACTGGTTGCTAGGCAACCAGGCCAGAGCAGCTCAGGTCAGGTCAAGCCAGGCCGGGCCAGGCTAGGCGAGGTCACTGGTTGCTAGGCAACCAGACGAGACCAGCAGGGGCCGGGCCGGGCCAGGCTATACTCAGGCCAGGTGAAGCCAGGCTAGGCCTGGCCACTGGTTGCTAGGCAACCAAGCCAGACAATCAGGGGCAGGGCCGGGTCAGGCTG
>NW_015386586.1:1468356-1494374 GCF_001527695.2 Protobothrops mucrosquamatus | reverse complement strand
AGCCACGCCGGGCCAGGCTATGCTCAGGCCAGATGTAGCCAGGCTGGGCCAGGCCAGGCCGGGCTAGGCGAGATCACTGGTTGCTAGGCAACCAGGCCAGACAATCAGAGGCAGGGCCGGGCCAGGCTGCACTCAGGCCAGGTGAACCCAGGCTAGGCCCGACCACTGGTTGCTAGGCAACCAGGCCAGACCAGCAGGGGCCGGGCCGGGCCAGGATATGCTCAGGCCAGGTGAAGCCAGGCCGGGCCAGGCTAGGCGAGGTCACTGGTTGCTAGGCAACCAGATGAGAGCAGCAGGGGCCGGGCCGGGTCAGTCTATGCTCAGGCCAGGCCAGGTCACTGGTTGGTAAACATCAGTCCAGACCAGCAGGGGCCAGGCTGGGCCAGGCTACTCTCAGGCCAGGTCAAGCCTGGTCAGGCCGGGCTAGGTTTGCTAGGCCAGGTCACTGGTTGCTAGGCAACAAGGCCAGACCAGCAGGGGCAGGGCCGGGCCAGGCTGCGCTCAGGCCAGGTCAAGCCAGGCCAGGCCTGGCCACTGGTTGCTAAGCAACCAGGCTAGACCAGCTGGGGCAGGGGCAGGTCAGGCGGCACTCAGGCTAGGTCAAGCCAGGCCGGGCCAGGCTAGGCGAGGTGACTGGTTGCTAGGCAACCAGGCGAGACCAGCAGGCCAGTTCGGGCCAGGCTAGGCCAGGCCAGGTCACTGTTTGCTAGGCAACCAGACCAGAACAGCAGGGGCCAGGCCGAGCCAGGCTATGCTCAGGTCAGGTCAAGCCATGCTGGACCAGGCTAGGCGAGGTCACTGGTTGCTAGGCAACCAGGCCAGACAAGCAGGGGCAGGGACGGGCCAGGCTGCACTCAGGCCAGGTCAAGCCGGGCCAGGCCAGGTCACTGGTTGCTAGGCAACCAGGTCAGACCAGCAGGGGCAGGGCCGGATCAGGCTTCACTCAGGCCAGGTCAAGCCGGGCCGGGCAAGGCTAGGCGAGGTCACTGGTTTCTAGGTAACCAGATGAGACCAGCAGGGGCCCGGGCCGGGCCAGGCTATGCTCAGGCCAGGTCAAGCCAGGCTGGACCAGTCTAGGCGAGGTCACTGGTTGCTAGGCAACCAGACTACAGCAGCAGGGGCCGGGCTGGGGCAGGCTATGCTCAGGCCAGGTCAAGACGGGCCAGGCCAGGTCACTGGTTGCTAGGCAACCAGGCCAGACCAGCAGCGGAACGGTTGGACCAGGCCGGGCCAGGCTATGCTCAGACCAGACAATCAGGGGCAGGGCCAAGTCAGGCTTCGCTCAGGCCAGGTCAAACCAGGCCAGGTCGGGCCGGGCCAGACTAGGCCAGGCGAGGTCACTGTTTGCAAGGCAACCAGGCCAGACATGCAGGGGCAGGGCCGGGCCAGGCTGCACTCAGGCCAGGTCAAGCCGGGCCAGGCCAGGTCACTGGTTGCTAGGCAACAAAGCCAGACCAGCAGGGACAGGGCCGGGCCAGGCTGCGCTTAGGCCAGGTCAAGCCAGGCCAGGCCCGGCCACTGGTTGCTAGGCAACCGGGCCAGGCTATGCTCAGGCCAGGTCAAGACGGGCCAGGCCAGGTCACTGGTTGCTAGGCAACCAGGCCAGACCAGCAGGGACAGGGCCGGGCCAGGCTGCACTTAGGCCAGGTCAAGCCAGGCCAGGCCCGGCCACTGGTTGCTAGGCAACCGGGCCAGGCTATGCTCAGGCCAGGTCAAGACGGGCCAGGCCAGGTCACTGGTTGCTAGGCAACCAGGCCAGACCAGCAGGGACAGGGCCGGGCCAGGCTGCGCTTAGGCCAGGTCAAGCCAGGCCAGGCCCGGCCACTGGTTGCTAGGCAACTAGGCCAGACAAACAAGGGAAGGGCGGGCCATGCTGCCAGGTTAAGCCAGGGTAGGCCAGGCCCAGCTAGGCTAGGCCAGGTCACTGTTTGCAGGAGCTGGTCTGGGCCAGCTCAGGCCAGGTCAAGCTAGGCCAGGCCAGGTCACTGGTTGCTAGGCAACCAGGCCAGACCAGCAGGGACAGGGCCGGGCCAGGCTATGTTCAGGCCAGGTCAAGCCAGGCCAGGCCGGGCTAGGCTGGCTAGGGCAGGTCATTGGTTGCTAGGCAACCAGGCCAGAGCAGCAGGGGCCGGCCGGGCCAGGTTATGCTCAGGCCAAGTCAAGCGGGGCCATGTCAGGTCACTGGTTGCTAGGCAACCAGGCTAGACCAGCAGGGGCCGGGCTGGGCCAGGCTAGGCTAGGCGCTGGTTGCTAGGCTAGCCAGGCTAGGCTAGGCGCTGGTTGCTAGGCGAGCAGGCCAGACCAGCAGGGGCAGGGCCGGGCCAGGCTGCATTCAGGCCAGGTCAAGCTAGGCCAGGCCAGGCTAGGCTAGGCTAGGCTAGGCCAGGTCATTGGTTGCTAGGCAACCAGTCCAGAGCAGCAGGGGCCAGGCCAGGCTAGGCTAGGCTAGGCCAGTTCATTGGTTGCTAGGCAACCAGTCCAAAGCAGCAGGGGCCAGGCCGGGCCAGGCTGCACTCAGGCCAGGTGAAACCAGGCCAGGCTAGGCTAGGTCAGGTCATTGGTTGCTAGGCAACCAGGCCAGACAAGCAGGGTAGGGCCGGGTCAGGCTTCGCTCAGGCCAGGTCAAGCCTGGCCAGGCTAGGCGAGGTCACTGGTTGCTAGGCAACCAGGCTAGAGCAGCAGGGGCCGTCCGGGCCAGGCTATGCTCAGGCCAGGTCAAGACGGGCCAGGCCAGGTCACTGGTTGCTAGGTAACCAAGCCAGACCAGCAGCGGAACGGTTGGACCAGGCTGCCCTGTCAAGCCAGGGCTGTCCAGGCCGGGCTAGGCTAGGCTAGGCCAGGTCATTGGTTGCTAGGCAACATGGGCAGACCAGCAGGGGCCGGGCCAGGCCAGGCTGCACTCAGGCCAGATGAAGCCAGGCTAGGCCCGGCTACTGGTTGCTAGGCAACAAGGCCACCAGCAGGGGCAGGGCCAGGCAAAGCTGTGCTCAGGCCAGGTCAAGCCAGGCCAGGCCCGGCCACTGGTTGCTAGGCAACCAGGCTAGACCAGCAGGGGCAGGCTTCGCTCAGGCCAGGTCAAGCCAGGCCAGGTTGGGCCGGGCCAGTCTAGGCCAGGTCACTGGTTGCTAGGCAATCAGGCCAGAGCAGCAGGGGCCGGGCCGGGTCAGGCTTCGCTCAGGCCCTGTCAAGCCAGGCCAGGTCGGGCCGGGCCACGGCAGGTCACTGTTTGCTAGGCAACCAGGCCAGACCAGCAGCAGAACTGTTGGACCAGGCTGCCAGGTCAAGCCAGGGCAGGCCAGGCCGGGCCAGGCTAGGCGAGGTCACTGGTTGCTAGGCAACCAGACGAGACCAGCAGGGGCTGGGCCGGGCCGGGCCAGGCTATGCTCAGGCCAGGTCAAGACAGGCCAGGCCAGGTCACTGTTTGCTAGGCAACCAGGCCAGATCAGCAGGGGCCGGGCCGGGCCAGGCTATACTCAGGCCAGGTCAAGCCAGGCTGGACCGGGCCGGGCCAGGCTAGGCGAGGTCACTGGTTGTTAGGCAACATGGGCAGACCGGCAGGGGCAGGGCCGGGCCAGGCTCACTCAGGCCAGGTGAAGCCAGGCTAGGCCCAGTCACTGGTTGCTAGGCAACCAGGCCAGAACAGCAGGGGCCAGGCCGGGCCAGGCTATGCTCAGGCCAGGTCAAGCCAGGCCGGGCCGGGCCAGGCTAGGCGAGGTGACTGGTTGATAGGCAACAAGGCGAGACCAGCAGGCCAGGTCAGCCCGGGCTAGGCTATGCTCAGGCCAGGTCAAGACGGGCCAGTCCAGGTCACTGGTTGCTAGGCAACAAAGCCAGACCAGCAGGGACAGGGCCGGGCCAGGCTGCGCTTAGGCCAGGTCAAGCCAGGCCAGGCCCGGCCACTGGTTGCTAGGCAACCGGGCCAGGCTATGCTCAGGCCAGGTCAAGACGGGCCAGGCCAGGTCACTGGTTGCTAGGCAACCAGGCCAGACCAGCAGGGACAGGGCCGGGCCAGGCTGCGCTTAGGCCAGGTCAAGCCAGGCCAGGCCCGGCCACTGGTTTCTAGGCAACTAGGCCAGACCAGCAGGGGCAGGGCCGGGCCAGACTGCATTCAGGCCAGGTCAAGCCAGGCCAGGCCGGGCTAGGCTGGCTAGGCCAGGTCATTGGTTGCTAGGCAACCAGGCCAGAGCAGCAGGGGCCGGGCCGGGCCAGGCTATACTCAGGCCAGGCCAGGCCAGGCCAAGCCAGGCTGGACCGGGCCGGGCCAGGCTAGGCGAGGTCACTGGTTGTTAGGCAACATGGGCAGACCGGCAGGGGCAGGGCCGGGCCAGGCTCAGGCCAGGTCAAGCCAGGCCGGGCAAGGCCAGGCCAGGTCACTGTTTGCTAGGCAACCAGGTCAGAGCAGCAGGGGCCAGGCCGGGCCAGGTTATGCTCAGGTCAGGTCAAGCGGGGCCCTGTCTGGTCACTGGTTGCTAGGCAACTAGGCAAGACAAACAGGGGAAGGGGCGGGCCATGCTGCCAGGTTAAGCCAGGGTAGGCCAGGCCCGGCTAGGCTAGGCCAGGTCACTGGTTGCTAGGCAACCAGGCCAGAGCAGCAGGGGCCAGGCTGGGCCAGGCTGCACTAAGGCCAGGTGAAACCAGGCCAGGCCCCGCCACTGGTTGCTAGGCAACCAGGCCAGACAAGCAGGGGCAGGACCGGGGCAGGTTTCGCTCAGGCCAGGTCAAGCCAGGCAAGGTCGGGCTGGGCCAGGCTAGGCCAGGTCACTGTTTGCTAGGCAACCAGGCCAGACCAGCAGGGGCAGGGCCGGGCCGGTCTGCATTCAGGCCAGGTCAAGCCAGGCCAGGCCGGGCTAGGCTGGCTAGGCAAGGTCATTGGTTGCTTGGCAAAATGGGCAGACCAGCAGGGGTCAGGCCTAGCCTGGCTTCACCTGGCCTGAGCGCAGCCTGGCCCGGCGTTGCCCCTGCTGGTCTGGCCAGGGTATGCTCAGGTCAGGTCAAGCCAGGCCGGGCCAGGCTAGGCGAGGTCACTGGTTGCTAGGCAACCAGACGATACCAGCAGGTGCTGGGCCGGGCCAGGCTACGCTCAGGCCAGGTCAAGACAGGCCAGGCCCGGCCACTAGTTGCTAGGCAACCAGGCCAGAACAGCAGGGGCAGGGCCAGGTCAGGCTTCGCTCAGGGCAGGTCAAGCCAGGCCAGAGCAGCAGCGGAACGGTTGGACCAGGCTGCCAGGTCAAGCCAGGGCAGTCCAGGCCGGGCTAGGTTAGGCTAGGCCCGGCCACTGGTTGCTAGGCAACAAGGCCACCAGCAGGGGCAGGGCCGGGCTAGGCTGCGATCAGGCCATGTCAAGCCAGGCTAGGCGAGGTCATTGTTTGCTAGGCAACCAGGCCAGATCAGCATTGGCCGGGCCGGGCCAGGCTATACTCAGGCCAGGTCAAGTCAGGCTGGACCGGGCCGGGCCAGGCTAGACGAGGTCACTGGTTGCTAGGCAACATGGGCAGACCGGCAGGGGCAGGGCCGGGCCAGGCTCACTCAGGCCAAGTCAAGCTGCGCCAGGCCAGGTCACTGGTTGCTAAGCAACCAGGCCAGACCAGGTCAAGGCAGGCCAGGCCGGGCTAGGCTAGGCTAGGCCAGGTCATTGGTTGCTAGGCAACATGGGCAGACCAGCATGGGCCGGGCCGGGACAGGCTGCGCTCAGGCCAGGTCAAGCCGGGCCAGGCCCGGCCACTAGTTGCTAGGCAACCAGGCCAGAACAGCAGGGGCAGGGCCAGGTCAGGCTTCGCTCAGGGCAGGTCAAGCCAGGCGAGGTCGGGCTGGGCCAGGCTAGGCCAGGTCACTGTTTGCTAGGCATCCAGGTCAGACCAGCAGGGGCTGGACCAGGCCAGGCTATGCTCAGGCCAGGTCAAGCCAAGACAGGCCGGGCTAGGCTAGGCTAGGCCAGGTCATTGGTTGCTAGGCAACATGGGCAGACCAGCAGGGGCCGGCCCGGGCCAGGCTGCACTCAGGCCAGGTCAACCCAGGGCAAGACGGGCTAGGCCAGGTCACTGTTTGCTATGCAACCAGGCCAAAACAGCAGGGGCTAGGCCGGGCCAGGCTATGCTCAGGCCAGGTCAAGCCAGGCTTGGCCGGGCCGGGCCAGGCTAGGCGAGGTCACTGATTGCTAGGCAACCAGGCCAGACAAGCAGGGGCAGAGCCGGGCCAGGCTGCATTTAGGCCAGGCCGGGCTAGGCTAGGCTAGGCTAGGCCAGGCCAGGCCAGGTCATTGGATGCTAGGCAACATGGGCAGACCAGCATGGGCCGGGCCGGGCCGGGCTGCACTCAGGCCAGGTTAAGCCAGGCTAGGCCCGGCCACTGGTTGCTAGGCAACCAGGCCAGACAATCAGGGGCAGGGCCGGGTCAGGCTTCGCTCAGGCCAGGTCAAGCCAGGTCGGGCCGGGCCAGGCTAGGCCAGGCCAGGTCGCTGTTTGCTAGGCAACCAGGCCAGAACAGCAGGGGCCAGGCCGGGTCAGGCTGTGCTCAGGCCAGGTCAAGCCAGGCTGGGCTGGGCCGGGCCAGGCTAGGCGAGGTCACTGGTTGCTAGCCAACCAGGCCAGACAAGCAGGGGCAGAACCGGGCCAGGCTGCACTCAGGCCAGGTGAAGCCGGGCCGGGCCAGGCTAGGCGAGGTGACTGGTTGCTAGGCAACCAGGCGAGACCAGCAGGCCAGGTCGGCCCGGGCCAGGCTATGCTCAGGCCAGGTCAAGACGGGCCCAGACCAGCAGGGACAGGGCCGGGCCAGGCTGCGCTTAGGCCAGGTCAAGCCAGGCTAGGCCCGGCCACTGGTTGTTAGGCAACCAGGCCAGACAAGCAGGGGCAGGGCCGGGCCAGGCTGCATTCAGGCCAGGCCAAGCCAGGCCAGGCCGGGCTAGGCTGGCTAGGCCAGGTCATTGGTTGCTAGGCAACCAGGCCAGAGCAGCAGGGGCCGGCCGGGCCAGGCTATGCTCAGGCCAGGTGAAGCGGGGCCATGTCAGGTCACTGGTTGCTAGGCAACCAGGCTAGACCAGCAGGGGCCGGGCTGGGCCAGGCTGCACTCAGGCCAGGTGAAGCCAGGCCAGGCCCTGCCACTGGTTGCTAGGCAACTAGGCCAGACAAACAAGGGAAGGGCGGGCCATGCTGCCAGGTTAAGCCAGGGTAGGCCAGGCCCGGCTAGGCTAGGCCAGGTCACTGTTTGCAGGAGCTGGTCTGGGCCAGCTCAGGCCAGGTCAAGCTAGGCCAGGCCGGGCCGGGCCAGGCCAGGCTAGACCAGGTCACCGGTTGCTAGGAAACAAGGCCAGACTGGCAGGGGCCGGGCTGCGCTCAGGCCAGATGAAGCCAGGCTAGGCTAGGCGCTGGTTGCTAGGCGACCAGGCCAGACCAGCAGGGGCAGGGCCGGGCCAGGCTGCATTCAGGCCAGGTCAAGCCAGGCCAGGCCGGGCTAGGCTAGGCCAGGTCATTGGTTGCTAGGCAACCAGTCCAGAGCAGCAGGGGCCAGGCCGGGCCAGGCTGCACTCAGGCCAGGTGAAACCAGGTCAGGCTAGGCTAGGTCAGGTCATTGGTTGCTAGGCAACCAGGCCAGACAAGCAGGGTAGGGCCGGTTCAGGCTTCACTCAGGCCAGGTCAAGCCTGGCCAGGCTAGGCGAGGTCACTGGTTGCTAGGCAATTAGGCCAGAGCAGCAGGGGCCGGGCCGGGCCAGGCGATGCTCAGGTTAGGTCAAGACGGGCCAGGCCAGGTCACTGGTTGCTAGGCAACCATGCCAGACCAGCAGGGACAGGGCCGGGCCAGGCTGCGCTTAGGCCAGGTCAAGCAAGGCCAGGCCCGGCCACTGGTTGCTAGGCAACCAGGCCAGAGCAGCAGGCGAGGTCACTGGTTGCTAGGCAACAAGGCGAGACCAGAAGGGGCCGGGCCAGACTAGGCTATGCTCAGGCCAGGTCAAGCCGGGCCGGGCCAGGCTAGGCGAGGTGACTGGTTGCTAGGCAACCAGGCAAGACCAGCAGGCCAGGTCGGCCCGGGCCAGGCTATGCTCAGGCCAGGTCAAGACGGGCCAGGCCAGGTCATTGGTTGCTAGGCAACCATGCCAGACCAGCAGGGATAGGGCCGGGCCAGGCTGCGCTTAGGCCAGGTCAAGCCAGGCCAGGCCCGGCCACTGGTTGCTAGGGCTGGGCCGGGCCGGGCCAGGCTATGTTCAGGCCAGGTCAAGCCAGGCCGGGCCGGGCTAGGCTGGCTAGGTGAGGTCACTGGTTGCTAGGCAACCAGGCCAGACAAGTAGGGGCAGGGCCGGGCCAGGCTGCATTCAGGCCAGGTCAAGCCAGGCCAGGCCGGGCTAGGCTGGCTAGTCCAGGTCATTGGTTGCTAGGCAACATGGGCAGACCAGCAGGGGCCAGGCCTAGCCTGGCTTCACCTGGGCTGAGTGCAGCGTGGCCCGGCCTTGCCCCTGCTGGTCTGGCCAGGGTATGCTCAGGTCAGGTCAAGCCAGGCCGAGCCAGGCTAGGCGAGGTCACTGGTTGCTAGGCAACCAGGCGAGAGCAGCAGGGGCCGGCCCGGCCAGGCTATACTCAGGCCAGGTCAAGCGGGGCCATGTCAGGTCACTGGTTGCTAGGCAACCAGGCTAGACCAGCAGGGGCCGGGCTGGGCCAGGCTGCACTCAGGCCAGGTGAAGCCAGGCCAGGGCCGGCCACTGGTTGCTAGGCAACTAGGCCAGACAAACAAGGGAAGGGCGGGCCATGCTGTCAGGTTAAGCCAGGGTAGGCCAGGCCCGGCTAGGCTAGGCAACAGGAGCCGGTCTGGGCCAGCTCAGGCCAGCTCAAGCTAGGCCAGGCCGGGCCGGGCCAGGCCAGGCTAGACCAGGTCACCGGTTGCTAGGAAACCAGGCCAGACCGGCAGGGGCCGGGCCAGGCTGCACTCATGCCAGATTAAGCCAGGCCAGGCCCGGTCACTGGTTGCTAGGCAACCAGGCCAGACAAGCAGGGGCAGGGCTGGGTCAGGCTTCGCTCAGGCCAGGGCAAGCCAAGTCGGGCCGGGCCAGGCTAGGCCATGTCTCTGTTTGCTAGGCAACAGGCCAGACCAGGGGGGCCCGGGCTGGGCCAGGCTATGCTCAGGCCAGGTCAAGCCAGGCCAGGTCAGGTCAATGGTTGCTAGGCAACAAGGCCAGACCAGCAGGGGAAGGGCCGGGCCATGCTGCTAGCTCAAGCCAGGGTAGGCCAGGCCGGGCCGGGCTAGGCCCGGTCATTGGTTGCTAGGCAACCAGGCCAGGCCAGGCTAGACCAGGTCACCGGTTGCTAGGCAATCAGGGCAAACCAGCAGGGGCCGGGCCGGGCCGGGTCAGGCTGGGTTCAGGCCAGGCCGGGCCTGGTCGGGCCAGGCTATGCTAGGTCACTGGTTCCTAGGCAATGAAGCCAGACCAGCAGGGGCCGGGCCGGGCCGGACCATGCTACGCTCAGGCCAGGTCAAACCTGGCCTGGCTTGACTTAGCCTGAGCATAGCCTGTCCCAGCCCTGCCCCTGCTGGTGTGGCCTGGTTGCTTAGGAACCATTAGGCTGGGCTGGCCTGACTCTGGCCCTGCTTCTGGCCTGGTTGCTTAGCAACTTGTGGTCTGGGCTGTCCTGACCTGGTCTGCCCTGGCCACGTCTGGCATGGCATGACAATGGGTATGGATCTGCAAAGTGGCCTGCCCTGGTCCTTTTCCTGGGCTGGAGAGGTTGCTTAGCAAACAGTGTCCTGTGGTGGCCTTTCCCTATCCCTGTCGTTATCGCTGTCTCTGGCAATGGTCACAGCTCTGGCCCTGTTCCTGGCCTGTACTGGTTGCTTAGCAACCAGTGATCTGGCCTAGCCTGGCCTGAGCCTAGCCCTGGCTTTGGCCCTGCTCTGGGCTGTCCTGGCCTGAGCCTAACCAGGCGTGATAATGGCCTTGGCCCTTGCCCAGTGGCCGGCCCTGGACTCCTTCCTGGACTGGACAGGTTGCTTAGCAACCAGTGGTCTGTGCTGGCCTGTCTCTGTCCCTAGACTTGTTCCTGTTCTTGGCCCAGACTGGTTGGTTAGCAACCAGTAGCCTGGGCTGAGCCTAGCCCTGGCCTGGGCTTGCCAGGGCCGAGCCTGTCCCCCTGGCCATGCTCCTGCTCCTGGCCTAGCCTGAGGCTTGCCCTGCCTGGCCTGGTGTGAAAATGGCACTGGTCCTGGACCCATGGTCTGCCCTGATCCTCTTCCTGGGCTGGAGAGATTGTTTAGCAATTAGTGATCTGGCCTGGCCTGGCCCTGTCCGACCCTGGCCTGGCCCTGTCCTGGACTGGTTGCTTAGCCACCAGTGGCCTGGTCTGGTCTAGCCTGAGTCTGGCCCTGGCCTGGCCTGGTTGCTTAGGCTCCTGGGCTGATATATCCCTGGTTTAGCCCTGGCCCAGTGGCCTGGCCTGGCCATGGCCCTGGCCTTTTGGTTTTGATTTTGCTTTGACTGGACAGGTTGCTTAGCAACCAGTGGCCTGACATGGCCTGTCCCAGTCCCTGGCCCTGTTCTTGACCCGAATATTTATATTATATTATATTATATCATAATTATATTATATTATTATATTTATTATATTATATTATTATATTTGTTATATTATATTATATTATTATATATTATATTAATTATATTATATTAATTATATTATAATATATTATATTATACTATTATATTATTATATTACATTATTATATATTATATTATTATATTAATTATTATATATTATATTAATTATTATATTAATTATTATATATTATATTAATTATTATATATTATATTATTATATATTATATTATTATTATATTTTATTATATTCCATTCCCATTCCCATCCCATCCTCTTCTATTTCAAGAGTGTTAATATGTTCTACAACCTGCTTTTTCAACCTTGGCAACTTGAAGTTATGTGGATTTCAAATCTGGAAGAATTCTGGGAATTGTGCTTATATGCATCTGGGGACCCATGGATGAAGGCGGTAGTGGGGCACAACCAGGCCCACAGTTAGTCCTTGACTTATGACCAAAATTGAGCATGATAGCGATGGAGTTTTGCCCCATTTTATGACCTTTCTTGCCGTTGTTAAGTGAATCCCTGCCATTGTTCAGTTAGTAACACGGTTGTTAAGAGAAGCTGGCTTCTCCACTGACTTTGTCAGAAAGTCGCAAAAGGGGGATCACATGAGCCCAGGACTCTGTGACCGTTATGTGAGTCAGTTGCCAAACATCTGAATTTTGTGTAAGTTATGCACACATATAATTAAAAAAAAACAAAAAAAAAACTAGGAGTCAACTTCAAAATAAAAGCAATCCACGCGGGCTGGAGGGATATCTATGATTGTGATCATGATTTATCACTTGTTGCTTGTACATACACTGAGAGCTAAAGCAACGGAGACAAATTCCTTGTGTGTCTAGTCACATTCGGCCAATAAAGAATGTGACTAGACACACAAGGAAGTGTACATTAATCGAATCTTGCAATTTTGATCATCCTTCCGTCTCCCAAGCTCGTTCGCACATATCCTTATGCTTTTGTGAATCTACAGCTGGTCTTCGAGTTACGACAACTGATCCCAAATTTTTGTGGCTAAGCGAGATAGCGTGAATTTCACCCTGTTTTACGTCCTTTCTTGCCCCAGTTTTTAAGGGAATCGCCGCAGTTGTTAAGTTAGAAACGAGACAGCGTGAATATCACCCCGTTTTATGTCTTTTCTTCCCCCAGTTGTTAAGCGAATCACCGCCGTTGTTAAGTTAGGAATATGGTTGTGAAGTGAATCCGACTTTCCCCGTCGACTTTGCAGGTCTGAAGGTCGCAAAAGGGGGAATCACGTGACTCCAGGAACACTGTGACCGTCGTAAATACGAGTCAGCTGTCAAGTGTCCAAATTTTGATCACCTTGATGGTGCAACGGGCGTGTGAAAAATGATCCTTTTTTTCAGGGCCGTTGTAACTTGGAACAGTCGCTAAGCAAACGGTCCTAAGTTGAGGACTACCTGCACAAGCCCGCTCATTTCTAAAGCGATGTGGTACCTCCGTTTTCGGTACCTCCATCTAGATCAGGGGTAGTCAACCTTGGCTCTTTTATGACTCGTGGACTTCAGTTCCCAGAATTCCTGAGCCAGCTGGCTCAGGAATTCTGGGAGTTGAAGTCCACGAGTCATAAAAGAGCCAAGGTTGACTACCCGATTCTAGATTCTGGAACAAACCGGCAAAAAAAAGTAAGAGAATAACCAAACACCGGAGAAGCCCTTTTGATTGAAATTAAATATATTTGTGACAAAGGAGAACAGAGATATGGTCAACTCCACTCTTCTCTACATGAAGGCTTGGTCTGCCCCCCCCCAAGGATCACAGGATGATTTACATACATTTTACATGAACACGTATCGACAGCTTTTACATTCACATGGAGACACTCGCCGAGATGGCCAGATTTCCCCCCCCCCGCCCCCTCTGCGATCTGGAATACGGCTCACCATTTAAATGGGTCCAGTGCTGAGATTTGGATTTATTTTGATTCGAGAATTACGTAGGATGGATACACAGAACAGAGGCGGGAAACACCGAGTCCTTCTAGATATCCTCTAGGATCCCCCTTTCGGTGGCAACATTGGCCGGCCTTCGCGGTGAACTGCCAGTTATTCTTACCCCATTTGCTCGATTTTTCGCATCTCCGGGTGACGAGATGAGGCAACAGCCAGGCGTGGGGACTACAGGAACCATGGTGCTGGGAAAAGGCTCATGAGCCCGGTAGGACACAACCGCCCCACACCTCTATGCTGCCGTGGCTTCCCGTTTGGCAAAATTGAACTGCCCGTCGGGGAACGGAGTCACTTCCACTGAGGTTTTTCCAAGGTTGTAACACAATTTGGTCCAGACGAATGATCGCTTTGCCAGGGTGTGGGGTGAGAAATGAAGAAAGCACAACAGGCAACTCAACTCCAAGCAGGATACTACTTTCCCCATTTGTGGGGAGGGGGTGATATCCAAGATAGGATCTGGCAGAAATACAGGAGGATTTCTGCAGCTCAGGGGCCCTGGGTGATCTCTGAGCTTGGCGGTTTCCTTGCAGACGTTTCGTGACCCAACTAGGGAACATCATTAGTGCTAAAAGGGAAGGGGGGGTTGTGGGGAAGAGGAAGAGGAGGAGGACTGTGGTTCCTTGAAGATCTCTGAGCTTGGTGGTTTCCTTGCAGACCTTTCATGACCCAACTAGTTTACATCATCAGTGTGAAAGGAGTGCGGGGGTTGCTCCCTTTTTATATACAGCGGCTTGCTCTTTCCGTGTTGGCGGCAGCGCTCTTCGTGTTTCGTTAATGGTTGTTTATTGTTGGGATTTTTGATCTGGGGTCAATCCCTGTTTATTGTGTTTTGGTCCGATTCCCTTTCTAGGTTTTCTGTCTCTTTGGAATGGCGTGTAAACGTGGTTGGCCTCTGTGTGTCTGTGGATGGCCGATTTGTCGGAAGGCCAGGCTTCCGGGAACTGTCTAGCGTTCTGCAAAGTTAAATGGCTAAAACAGAGAGCTAAACCCACTTCCCTTCTAGGGCAAGTGGTGATGTTCCCTAGTTGGGTCATGAGACATCTGAAAGGAAACCCCCACGCTCAAAGAGCACCAAAGACCCCACAGTCCTTTCTCCCCTCCGCAACGCCCCCTTCTTTCTAGCCTTGATTATGTTCCCTAGTTCAGAGTTCCCCAACTTTTCCGGGTTCGCATCCTGGAGGGTGGGGAGGGGGGAAAGAGGGGGTGGGTGGGGCTGAGAGCACCTGTGATGCTTGCGTGAGTGCGTGACGCTCATGTCAGTAGGGTTACGCACGCACGCACACCAGCCACTCATGCACCCTGATTGCGGATAGGTCACGGACCGGTACCGGGCCACAGACCTAGTTGAACCATGAGACGTCTGCAAGGAAACCACCAAGCTCAGAGAGCAACAAAGACCCCGCAGTCCTTCCTCCTCCTCCTCCTCTACACAAACCCTCCTTTCTAGCACTGATTACGTTGCCCAGTTGGGTCATGAAACGTCTGCAAGGAAACCACCAAGCTCAGAGAGCACCAAAGGTCCCACAGTCCTCCTCTTCCAGTATGCAAACTCCCCTCCCTTCTAGCACTGACGACATTCCCTAGTTGGGTCGTGAAATGTCTGCAAGGAAACCACCAGGCTCAGAGAGCACCAAGGACCCCACAACCTTCCTCCTCCTCCTCCCTTCTAGCACTGATGACGTTCCCTAGTTGGGTCACGAGACGTCTGCAAAGAAAACCACCAGGCTCAGAGAGCACCCAGGACCTCACAATTCACCCCAGCCTTCCGACGCCTGACAAGATACCCAGATTGGAAAGTCAAAAAGTGAAATCAAGAACACACACACACACACACACACACTCACACCCTTCATCATTTTCAGTGCATTTGGCCAGGTGTGTATATTGGATCCGAAAAACCATGCAGGGATTCACCCCCCCCCCTCTCCCCCAAGAGCAAAAATATGCTGCTGGTTCCAGCTACTTTTTTTTTTTTTGCCTTAATAGCAAAGAACAAACCAGCATAGGAAGAGACAGTTGGCCTGGATGTCATTTTTTTTCTTTCTTTCATTTTTTTCTTACACAAACAGCAAGGGAAGGACTGTATTTGTGTGTTTGAACGTTTTTGGCATTTCACACCCCCCCCCAAAAAATCTTTCTTATTTTACCCAATTGTCTTGAGTTCCTTAGCTTACTTTGTCGGCTGGATTCCATGACAAACTGTGCAGCAAATTGTAGGATGTCGTTAGGAGCGAGACTAAAAGGAAAAAAACAACGAAAATAAAATAAAATAAAATAGAATTTATAGAGTTTCAGGGACCAAGTCAGAAATCAGACATGGCTAGGGTTGAGATAAGTCACTGTAAATCAGAATTATAGGAACCGGGAAATTCGTTTCTGCATCGGTCAACCACAGACGTTTCTGGTTGCGAGTGGTGCAGTTGTGTTAGAGAACCGAGTGGACGAATGGCTGACCCTACTACCACAAGCTGATTTCTGATTTTGTTTTTTCCTTCCAAGTTCAGGATGGACCCTTTAATCCCCAAAAACCTTTGTCTGAATGAGTCACAGCAGAGCTGAGTAAAATACAAGTAGTCCTCGACTTACAACGATTCGCTTAGTGACTGTTCGGAGTTACAATGGCACTTGAAAAAAGGGACTTCTGACCGTTTTTCACACTTACGACCGTGGCAGCCATCCCCCACGGTCACGGGATCAAAACTCAAGACCCTTGGCAACCGGCTCGTATTTATGACAGTCGCAACGTCAAAGGGGAGGGGGAGGAAGCCCAATTCAACTAACAACTGTTTGACTAACTTAACAACTCCAAGCAATTCGCTTAACAAATGCGGCAAGAGAAGTCATAAAATGGGGGGGGGGAATAAATTTATCAGCAGCATTAAAATTCTGGGCTCAGTCACGGTCGTCGTAAGTCGAGGAGTACCTCTTAATGCAGGGGTTCTCAACCTTGGCAACTTATAAGACTTTGTGGACTTCAACTCCCAGAATTCCTCAGCCAGCAAAGCTGTTCCCCAAATTGCACTGAGATTGGGAAACGATGCAGCTGGTTTGGCAAGATGTTACTTGTTTGGGATGCTAGTTTCATCTCGGTTTATCGAACATCCGAGATGAAAGTCAGTTCTGAAGGTGAAGGATGGGAAACCTATCCCGAAGTTTGGCTGTAAACGGGCAAACGGCAAATTAAAGACAATTTTCTCAATGGGACGTTCATTATAACCCAGATGGTCCCTATGCAGGTTCACATGGTTAAGTACTTATGGGTGGTGTAGTCCACCCCAACGGTTGGGGACCACGTTAGAGAAGCCTGCTTGTCCAATCCCAGCCAACCTTCTCCAGAGGTCCTTCGACAGCCTTCTTTTCTCGGTTGAGAAAAACGGTGGAAGGTGCTAGAAATCCATACGCTGATGCCGAACTATGGTATGATGCTGGTCAGGGTGGTGGGGCACCAGACACACGTAAACAAAAGGTATTTTGCTAGTCATTGTAGTGTTTTTCACATTCAGAGCTGAAGGAAGGTCCTTACCAGCTTTGGAAGGAGATGAGGGACAGGACGAAAGGAGGAGGAGGAGGAATTGGGAGGGTGTGGAGAGGGAGGGGGAGGAGGAAGAGAGGGAGAAGGAGGGGGACCAGGGGAGGGAGGGGGAGGAGGAGAGGGAGAGAAGGGGGAGGAGAAGGAAGAATANAGTGGAGGAGGAGGAGGAGACAGAGGGAGATGAGGGGAGAGGGGAGGAGGAGAGGGAGAGTAGGAGAGGGGGGAGGGGAGGAGAGGAAGGGGAGGAGGAGAGGGAGGGGAGGGGGAGGAGAGGGAAAAGCAGAGAGAGAATGAGAGGGAAGAGGAGAGAGAGGAAGGACGAGGAGAGGAAAAGGAAGAGAGGGAGGAGGGAGGTGGAGAGGGACGGAGGAGAAGGAGAGAGAAGGGGGAGGAGGGAGAGGGGAGTAGGAGGAGAGGGAGAGAAGGGGAGGAGAGTAAGGGAGAGGGAGGAGGGAAAGGGAGCAGGGGGAAAGGGAGGGAGAAGAAAGGGAGAGGGCGAGGGCGAGGAGAGGGAGGGTGACTAGAAGGAGAGAGTAAGGGGAGAGGGAATAGTAGTAGTAGAGGAGAGGAGGGGGAGGAGGAAAGGGAGAGGGAGGGGAAGGATGGGAGGGGGGAGGAAAAGATTGAACTGATCACTATTAACAGTGATACTTGTCATGTCCCTCCCCTCCTTTCTAACCCACCACACTCCCTCTCCCACAAAGCCCCAGGCAACTGTCCCCCCCCCAGAGAAGAGTGAGCAGCTTTCCTTCATCCCCTCCCCCCCATTACAAACTCTTTGGATTGACCCAACTCCGTGGGACCCCCCCCCCAGGATGCCTCGTGGACGGAGGCGTTTGTGGGCCTCACCCCAAGCACCCGGAAACCATGCACACCCCCACGGCCGGACCCACCATTCTTCCACAGCTCGTCCCTTCTCTACGGCTTGCATGCAATGCACGGGGGGGGGACGGGGACCCCGGCCTCTGCCCTCAAATGGCCATCAGTGGGACGCAGCCCACCCCCACCCCACCTTCGTGGCACACCATGGGCGCCACGAACGTCCAGCGCTTGGCTTCCGGGTCGTACACTTCGACCGAGCTGAGGTTGGACTGTCCGTCGTAGCCGCCCACGGCATACAGGCAGCCGCGGTTGGCCACCAGAGATAGGCGGCTCCGCCGGGTGTTCATGGGCACCAGGAGGTCCCACTGATCGGCCGCTGAATTGTAGACCTCGGCGACGCTGAGGAAGGCCGAGCCGTCGTAGCCGCCGCAGACGAAGAGCTTGCCGCCGAGGGAGGCGGCCCCGTGCCGGCACCGCTTGTTCGACATGCTGGCCGCGCTGTGCCACGAGGCGGTGTACGGATTGTAGAATTCCACCTGGAAGCAAGGACAAGAGCACAGGTCAGCCAAGGAGAGCCGGACAGAAAGCCGGAGATGACCCAGGGGCCAATAGGAAACGGGGTGGGCCACTTTGAGACCAGACAAGGCCTCAGACGCAGATCGGAACAGAGAAAGACTGAATTATGGACGTCTTCACGCCCTGCCTTCCTTATTAATAAATAATTTGGGATAACGAACATCTCTAATACGCCTTCCGTCTCCTATTTTCCCCGAATAAGAACTCTGTGAGGTGGGTTGGGCTGAGAGAACATGAGTGGAACTAGAACTTCCCATCTCCTGGTGATTGGCCCACAGTCATCCAGCCGGCTTTCAGGCATAAGGTGGGACTAGAACTCACAGCCTCCCAGTGATTGGCCCAAAGTCACCCAGCTGGCTTTCATGCATAAGGTGGGACTACAACTCACCGTCTCCTGGTGATTGGCCCAAAGTCAGCTGGCTTTCATGCCTAAGGCGGGACTAGAACTCACCCTTTCCTGGTGATTGGCCCAAAGTCACCCAGTTGGCTTTCATGCCTAAGGCGGGACTAGAACTCACCCTCTCCTGGTGATTGGCCCAGTCACCCAACGGCTTTCATGCCTAAGGCGGGACTAGAATTCACCCTCTCCTGGTGATTGGCCCAAAATCACCCAGCTGGCTTTCATGCATAAATTGGGACTAGAACTCACAGCCTCTTGGTGATTGGCCCAAAGTCACCCAGTTGGCTTTCATGCCTAAGGCGGGACTAGAACTCACCGTCTCCTGGTGATTGGCCCAACGTCACCCAACGGCTTTCATGCCTAAAACGGGACTAGATCTCCCCATTTACAACTAATCCCTAAATAAATAATAAACAACAGAATAATAAGTTACACTACTTAATAAACACGTTTGCTTTAACTCCTCAGTTGCAGAAGTTTATGAAAACTGGAATCACAATAGCTTCATCCTTTGGAGAAATGCTGGTTTTTAACAGAATAACACAGTTGGAAGGGATCTTGGAGGTCTTCTAGTCCAGCCCCCTATTCAAGCAGGAGACCCTTACAGAATCATAGAATGACAGAGCTCGCAGGGACCTTTGAGGTCATCTAGTTTAGCCCCCTGCTCAATCAGGACACCCTATACCATATACTATACTCTTCCTAAAAACCTCCAATGTTGGAGCACCCACAATTCCTGCAAGCAGTGATTATTGGGGCAGGCCAGAAATAAACCATAGTCCAAAACCTGGACTTACGCTGTTGAAGATTTGCAAGCCATCGTGTCCGCCGGAGACAAAGATGCGGCCTTCGAAGACGGTGACGCCGGCTGCGCTGCGATTGGAGCTCATGGGCGTCACCACCGTCCACCTTCAGAAGGGTCAGCGAAAGGAGACGTCAGGGGGAAGTTGCGTTAGTGGCACACACGTCTCACAAAAGGCATTCGGGAATACTCACTGGTCTGTCTCGGGCGAATAGGCCTCCACCGAGTTCAGAGAAGAGGTGCCGTCGTAGCCCCCACAAACGTAGATCTGTTCGTCTAAGACTACGGTTCCCATCGCACTGAAGTAGGACAGAAAGCAGAGATTTCAGAATGACTGACTTTATCAGCACACTTTAAAGCAGGGTGGCTCAACCTCGGCAAATTTAAGAGGGGTGGGCTTCGACTCCCAGAATCCCCCAGCCAGCCATGCTTTAAGAGGGGTGGGCTTCCACTCCCAGAATCCCCCAGCCGGCATGCTTTAAGAGGTGAGGACTTCAACTCCCAGAATCCCCCAGCCAGCCATGCTTTAAGAGGGGGGGGACTTCCACTCCCAGAATCCCCCAGCCGTCATGATTTAAGAGGGAAGGACTTCGACTCCCAGAATCCCCCAGCCGGCATGCTTTAAGAGGGGAGGGTTTCCACTCCCAGAATCCCCCAGCCAGGCATGCTTTAAGAGGGGAGGGTTTCCACTCCCAGAATCCCCCAGCCAGGATGCTTTAAGAGGCCTGGACTTCAACTCCCAGAATCCCCCAGCCGGCATGCTTTAAGAGGAGTGGACTTACACTCCCAGAATCCCCCAGCCGTCATGATTTAAGAGGGAAGGACTTCGACTCCCAGAATCCCCCAGCTGGCATGCTTCAAGAGGGGAGGACCTCCACTCCCAGAATCCCCCAGCCAGGATGCTTTAAGAGGCCTGGACTTCAACTCCCAGAATCCCCCAGCCGGCATGCTTTAAATGGGGAGGACTTCAACTCCCAGAATCCCCCAGCCAGCCATGCTTTATGAAGGGAGGACTTCCACTCCCAGAATCCCCTAGCTAGCATGCTTCAAGAGGTGAGGACTTCCACTCCCAGAATCCCCCAGCTGTCATGCCACCCCCCCCACGCACCTCCGTTTGCTGTTCATGCTGCCCACCCTGGACCAGGAGTCGGTCTCAGGGTTGTACACTTCCACGGTGCTCAGCCGCCACTGCCCGTCGTATCCTCCAATGGCGTACAAGAGTCCGTTCAGCACGGCCACGCCCACACGGCTGCGGGCCGTCATCATTGGCTGGCACTTCTCCCACTGGTTGGCCACGGGATCGAAGACCTCCACCACGTTCAGGGAGTCTCCTGCATAGAAATTTGCTGCTGGCGTTTTAAAAAGCGATCGGCAAACCTGCCCTTTTACGTAACTATTATTAACTCTCTAGAATAAGAAAGCGTTATCGGCAGTCCTCTACTTACGACAAAATACAGGCCCCAAATTTCCCTTGCTAAGCGAGACAGTTGTTAAGTGGGCTTTGTCTCATTTTACCATAGCTGCTAAGTGAATCCCTGCAGTTGTTAAGGGAGCAGCACAGTTGTTAAGCGAATCCGGCTTCCCCCACTGACTTTGCTTGTCAGAAGGTCGCAAAAGGGGATCACGTGAACCCGGGACACGGCGACCGTCGTAAATACGAATCAGTTGCCTGGCGTCAGAGTTTTGATCACGTGATTCTGGAGATGCTGCAGCGGCTCTGTGAAAAGTGGCCCTGAGTCCCCTTTTCAGGGCTGTTGTAACTTCAAACAGTCACTAAACAAACAGTTGCAATTCGAGGACTATCTGGATTTCAATTCACACAGTCTTCCACTTATAACTAGTCACTTAATGACTGCTCTAGGTTATGTCCTTCCTGAAAAAGGGGGACTACGATCAGTTCCATAGTTGTTATGTGACCACACTTTTGGCACTCAGCACTGGGTGACTTTGGGCCAATCACCAGGAGACTGGGAGTTCTAGTCCCGCCTTAGGAAGGAAAGCAGACTGGGTGACTTTGGGCCAATCACCAGGAGACTGGGAGTTCTAGTCCCGCCTTAGGAATGAAAGCTGACTGGGTGACTTTGGGCCAATCACCAGGAGATGGTGAGTTCTAGTCCCGCCTTAGGAATGCAATCTGGCTGGGTGACTTTGGGCCAATCACCAGGAGACTGGGAGTTCTAGTCCTGTCTTGGCCAGTTTAAGACTTGTGGACTTCAATNATCACCAGGAGACTGGGAGGTCTAGTCCCATTTTAGGGATGAAAGCCGGCTGGGTGACTTTGGGCCAATCACCAGGAGAATGGGAGGTCTAGTCCCGCCTTAGGAATGAAAGCCAGTTGGGTGACTTTGAGCCAATCACCAGGAGACTGGGAGGTCTAGTCCCATTTTAGAAATGAAAGCCGGCTGGGTGACTTTGAGCCAATCACCAGGAGAATGGGAGTTCTAGTCCCATTTTAGAAATGAAAGCCGGCTGGGTGACTTTGAGCCAATCACCAGGAGAATGGGAGTTCTAGTCCCGCCTTAGGCATGAAAGCCGGCTGGGTGACTTTGGGCCAATCACCAGGAGGCTGGGAGTTCTAGTCCCAATTTATACATGAAAGTTCTAGTCCTTGTTTTTATCCAAAACTGATGTTCACTTCCAGGTCTTGAGAAAAACAGAAAAACACCCCATTAAGATGTCCTCAATGATTGCAGCATTCACTTAATGACAGCAGATCATGGTGACTCGCTTAGCGACTGCTGCTGCAAAAAAAAAGTCACTAAACTCAGATCGATCCAGGGAGGAGCTGCTTTAGGAATGTCATGACTAAAGACCTTAACCGGCAGGCTTTGTTAGTGGTCGTTGAGGATTGCCTGTCTGGGGGGGGTGACGGGGGACGGAATTGAAAGTTACCTGCCGAGTTGAGTCCTCCCACGGCGTAGATCAAGTCGGCGATGGACGTGCAAGAACGCGGCTGTGTCTTGAAAGGGAGGAGAGACGGACGGCACTCTGGCATCAGGTGGAAGTCTTTGGCCTCATCCACGAGGTCCCTAAGACAGAATAAGAGATTTGGAAGGGACTTCGGAGGTCATCTAGTCTGACCCCCTGCGCAGGCAGGCAGATCTTTACAGAATCACAGAATTGGAAAGCACCTCGGAGGTCATCTAGTCCAGGCCGCCTGCTCGAGCAGGAGACCCTTACCGAATAACAGAGTTGGAAGGGAACTCGGAGGTCATCTAGTCCAACCCCCTGCTCAGCCAGGAGACCCTATCCTATTCCGGACAAGTGGCTGCCCAGTCTCTTCTTCAAAACCTCCAGTGAGGAAGCAAAGAAGAAAGCTGAGCCAAATAGATGAATAAAATTCTTGTGCGGCCTTCATAAAACCTTAGGTGGAACCCTTGAGATCATCAAGGCCAACCCCTATATACCATGCAGAAATAGGATTAAAACATCCATGAGGATGAAAATGGGTGCCTTCTGATTTAAAATACAAAGATGCAAATTTAGAAAGACCAGCATTTTGTTGTATACGAAATGCTGGTCTTTTAAAATTTGCATTGGCCCACTTCCTGTTCCGGCAAGCAGTGCAATCAGCTGAGAGATTCGGGATGCCGAGCTCTTCAGCTGAGTTTCTTCCTGTTTGGGGACCCTAAATGGGCCAGAAGCCGCCCCGGAGAGGTGGCAATGAAGGAAGGTAGTCCCAAGGTCCTAGGAGAGACGGCGGTCTCTTCGATCGGTCCAAGAGAAGCCACCCAGAAACCAACAGGAGAAAGGCTAGCTAACTCCATTGTCTAGCCCAGTGGTTCTCAACCTTTTTAATGCCGCGACCCCAACCGGTCGTAAGTCGAGGACTAAACCGGTCGTAAGTCGAGGACTAAACCAGTCGTAAGTCGAGGACTAAACCGGTCATAAGTCGAGGACTACCCAACCGGTCGTAAGTCGAGGACTTTCCCTGCCCAGGAGCGCCGCGCATGCGTGGTTCCGCCCCCTGCGCCGGCCGAGGCGTAGCTGGCAAGCGGCAGAGACGGAGCAGGCCGATCACCAGCTGGCCCAGCCCAAGGGAGGTAAGGCACCCACCGGAAAAGGGAAAATAAAATGGCGGACAGCCTTGCTTGGCGACCCCCATGAAATGGTCGATCGACCCCAAATGGGGTCCCGACCCATAGGTTGAGAACCACTGGTCCAGCCCCAGCTGCAAGCAAACGGAAGTCAAAAAGCTCTACTTAAGCTGATTGTAAACAGTGCGTTTGAAGCTGGGTAAGAACTGATTTTCTCTATCCTACTTATTTTCCTGAAAATGAGAACTCCCAAGAAGCAAAAATACCTCCGAGAGTGAAAAAGAGAGGGATTTCCTCCCCCGCTTTTGGCTATTGGAAGCTGCGAATCTAACTCTTTAAGGAGGAAAAAGACTAGAAAGAACTGAAAAATGATCAACGCTGACACCTACTGGTGGATGAGGACTATAAAATCTCTGCCTGTGGCCTTCAAAGTCTTAATAAACACAGCTGCTTAGATAAAGTGATATTTACAGAAACAATGGATATTTTACAAGAGGAAATATATGATACGCTGCAATCCATTCAAAGGACAATGATCTCAAACCACAAAGAAATACAAAATAACTTTGAACGTATAAATCAACTTATCTCCAATTTAAACCCTCAGGAGAACACAGCAGAGATGATTGAATATAAATTTGAGGAAAAAGATTTAAAGATGGACTTTCACAAAATAAAAGAGTATGATTTTAATTCAAGTGGAAGAAAAGACAACTTAACATCACAAAACAAATTTGAAGACAAGAGAAAGGATTCGACGAAGAGACAAAAAGTGACAAAAGAAGTGGAGAGAAAAGGAAGGAAAAAGATTCCTAAGAAGAAGAAGAGGGCAAATGCTCATGACAGAGACATTGATTTACTTTCTACATCTACAGCAACACCTACGATCATATGGGAAAACCTTTTGATCCAGCAAAGTACATTGATTAAGAAAGATTCTGGGCAAAGAAAAAAGATTAAGAAGGAAACCAAGAAAATAGATGATGGGACATATCAGAGAGAATACTTAAAAAAGAAACATGTGTTTGAATATGGTTAAAGAAATAGAAAAAATTTGAAACACACCACTCTAAGAGGGATGAGATGTTTTAGATACTTAAATGTGACTGAATTCAAGAAAAGTGTATATATATATATGCTTTGAATCAGAGTTAAGGGATTGGATGACTAGACCTATTGAATAGAATGTCTAAAGATTAAATATATTTTTAACTATAATTAAAAAGAATAAGAAATTTGAGAAAATAAATACTATTAATCTAGGAGGGATATATATTCTAAGTACTATGTTATTTCTTATGTTCCGTTACTCCTGCTTTCTTCTCTTTTTTATTTTTTATTTCTTTTTCATTCTTCTTCTTTTCCCCTTTCTTTTTACTCTTTTATCCATTACTTAAGAAACGTAAAAATGTGAGATGGCTTATATGGAAAAAATAGAATTAAGTCTGTCAATGTAAATGTAACTAATCGCTGAGAAAACCTTTACCAGTAAGAATATTTAGAATTTGGCGGGAGAAATTATTATTATTATTTTATTATTTATTCAATTTTTATCCCGCCCTTCTCCTTACGGACTCAGGGCGGCTAAATAAACTAAAATAAGGATTGTAACAGGATCGATGATAAGGCAATCCAAATGACTGAAAAGAAAAGAAATGTATTAATACGATGATTATTTTTTAGGAATATTGGAAAAATTATATACTTAATTGTCATTTATTAAAACAATAAGAATTGTATTAATGTTTGCAAAAAAGGATGTTTCGGGGAAAAAGGAATCAACTAAAATTAATATATGGAATACAGACTATAGAAATCAATTGTTAAGGAGTGTTTTTACAAATGTAACCAAGACAGCACACTGTTTACCAATTATTGAGTGACTTATGCTTGTAAAAAAATTAATAAAAAATATAATACAAAAAAAAAATTGCATTGGCCACAACTGAGCCCAAAATTTCTGTGGCTAAGTGAGACAGTTGCCAAGGGAGCTTTGCTACCCATTTTACGACCTTTCTTGCCACCATTGTTAAGTGAATCACTGCAGTTGTGAAGTTAGTCACGTGGTTGTGAAGTGAATCCGGTTTCCCCCGTTGACTTTGCTTGTCAGAAGGTCGCAAAAGGGGATCATGTGACGCCAGGGACGGTGTGACCGTCGTAAGTATGCCAAGCATCCGAATGTAAATCATGTGACCGTGGGGGAACATGAAAAATGGTCACAACTCACTTTTTCACAGGCCACTGTTAGTTCGAATGGTCACTAAATGAATTGTTGCAAGATGAGGACTACCTGTATACAAATATACTGTATACTAAGAAGTAAATATAGCATATAATATTTGCTATCTATACCGTACAACATATACGAAACGCTTCTATCCTCCCATAGTTTGCCTTGCAATAATTTCTTAATGCATCCAGATCGTGTTCAGTTATGCATTTTGCTGGTATTGTTACGGAGGGGATTTTAATACCGATTTTAATAGCAAATTATTTCAATATTTTAACAGCGCAGTAGCGAGTAATAATAAAACCAACGCCACGAAAAACACAGCAGGAGCAGACAGCCCTGAATGCCGAATGCCTTCCGTTTTAAATCAAGGCCCCTGAATTATTTATTTAGCCCACGTCAACCATGGCAAGAATTCCAGCAGAGTGCCACGGGAAATCGTCACCAAAGGAGTCTGAAAGGGAAACTGAGGCACACGATTCCCGTAGCTGACCCTGGGCTAAAAACCCCAGAGCGCTCGAAGCAAACCAAAGGCTCAAGGAATTGTAAAGTGGAAGGAAATTTGTTCACGTTCCCCATCAATTCGGTTTCAGAATTACAGGCACAAACTGCACTCGGAGGCCGGTGGGGCCCGGCTGATGGCGGAGACCTCGAGAGATTGGTAAAAAAATACGGGCAGTCCTCGACTTACGATCACAATTCAGCCCAACATTTGCGTTGCTAAGCGAGACAGTTGTGAAGTGAGATTTGCCCCTCTTTGACAAACTTCCTGGCTATGATTGTGAAGTGAACTAGTGCAGTTGTTAAACTAGGAACCCGGTCATTAAGTAAATCTGGGATCAAGGACTTACCAGTATGGTGTACTGGGAAGAACATTAACAGGGCCACAAGATCCTCCCTCCCTCCCTCATGTTCTTCCTCCCTCCCTCCCTTTCTTCCTCTTCCTTCTTCCCTCTCTTCCTCCATCAATCCCTCCATTTCTTCCTCTGACCCCCTTTCCTTCTTCCCTCCCTTCCCCTTTCCTTCCTTTTTTCTTCCATCCGTCCCTCCCTCCCTCCTTTTCCTTCCTC
>NW_015386586.1:1462784-1468037 GCF_001527695.2 Protobothrops mucrosquamatus | reverse complement strand
CCTCCCTTCCCCTTTCCTCCCTCCCTCCCTTTCTTCCTCATCTTTCCTTCCTTTTTTCTTCCGTCCATCCCTCCTTTCCTCCATTTCCTCCCTCCCTCCCTCTTCCTCCCTCCCTCCCGCTGCCCCTCTCACACCGGGTGACCCTGGCAGGGGTAATCACAAAAACGCCTCTTTTCCCCTGCCTGGTGGGTTCTGAGGCCTTCCCACTAGGGGGGCTTCCCAGCCCCATTTCCCCCCCCACCCGCCTCACCTGCACTTGGGGCAGCCGCGGACCAGCTCGTCCTGCTGCACGCGGCCCGTCAGGAAGGGCGGCCGGCAGAGGGGCAGGCGGATCCTGGACAGGAGCTCTGGCAGGCAGCCTTCTCGGGGTCCCCGGTCGTACCTCACCCAGGCCAGGGCGGCTTCGAAGACCTGCCGGCGGGAGAGAGAGAGAGAGAGAGAGAGAAAGAAAGAAAGAGAGAAAAGAAAGAGAGAGAGAGAGAGAGAGAGAGAGAGAAAGAGAGAGAAAAGAGAGAGAGAGAAAAGAGAGAGAAAGAGAGAGAGAGAAAAGAGAGAGAGAGAGAGAGAGAGAGAGAGAGAAAGAGAGAGAAAAGAGAGAGAGAGAAAAGAGAGAGAAAGAGAGAGAGAGAAAAGAGAGAGAGAGAGAGAGAGAGAAAAGAAAAAGAGAGAAAGAAAGAGAAAAGAGAGAGAGAGAGAAAAGAGAGAGAGAGAGAGAGAGAGAGAGAGAAAAGAGAGAGAGAGAGGGGGGGGGAAAGGGTCAGCGCCCAGGGGGCCATTCTCCGCTCAGGCGAGGCTCCGCGCAGCTCACACCCGGCGCCCAGATTCGATCTCGGGTCAGGAGGGAAGGACCTTCGGGGAAGTACAGGGTGGCCCTCAGCTTACGGCCACCATTCGGTCCCAATATTCATGTCGCTAAGGGAGACATTGGTTAAGTGAGCTTTCTGGCCACAGTTGTTAAGTGAATCACGGCAGTCCCTAGTCACGCGGTCGTTAAGCGAATCCGACTTCCCCAGGGAATTTTCCTGTCAGACGGTCACAAGAGGGGATTGCGTAACCCCCCCGGGACACAGCAACCGTTGTAAATATGAACCAGTTGCCAAGGGGATGCTGTAACAGTCATAAGTGCGAGGATCAGTCATAAGTCACTGTCTTAAGCGCTCTTGTATTTTTGAATACTTGCTAAACAAATGGAGGTAAGCCGTAAGTAATTGAGCATGAGAGAATTTATGCTTTTGTGTCCAAAGAGGCTTTAGAGTGTACAAGTAGTCCTCAACTTGCAACAGTTCGCTTAGTGACCGTTACAATGGCACTGAAAAAAGTGAATTATGACCGTTTTTCATTCTTACAACTGTTCTAGCATCCTCATGTTCAGGCAATCCAAATTCAAATGCTCAGCAGCGGACTCGTATTTACGATGGTCTTGGGATCACATGATCCCCTTTTGTGACCTTCTGACGAGCAGTGTCAATGAGGGGAAGCCAGATTCGCTTAACGACCGCATTACTAACCGCAACTACAGTGATCCACTTAACAACTGTGGCAAGGAAGGTCATAAAACCAGGCAGAATTCATTATTAAATGGGGCACAGCTGGCTTTACAACCGCCTCACTTAGTAACAGAAATCTGGAGCTCAGTTGCAGCCGTACGTTGAGGACTGCCTGTGTTTTCTACCATTGTTTTAAGACTTTCAGCTTTGTCAAGTTTTATTTTTCCTCCGTAATCAATTGTCGCACAACAACTTAGATCAGTGTTTCTCAACCTTGACAATTTTAAGGCATGTGGACTTCAATTCCCAGCTGGCTGTGGAATTCTGGGAGTTGAAGTCCACATGCCTTAAAATTGTCAAGGTTGAGAAACACTGACTTAGATCCTCCTCAGTTGTTGTTCTTGTGTTGAAGGCAACATTTTGTCGTCACCCCCCCACACACACACACATACACACCCTGGTAGCAGCTGGCAGGACCAAGGAAGAGTGAACTATGCCGATTACAGGAAATTCTCTTTATTTTGGGAGGTCTGGAATAAACCCAGCGTCCTGGAAAGCGCAAGGGGAATTTCCCAGACTGGTTTATAATGTGCTAATTGTGTTAAAAAGTGTTTCCAGTTCTTCCTTCTCTGGTTTCCCGCCCATCTGGGCTTAGTCAAGGTTTATAAAATCAGTTAGAAATCAAGTTCCTCTTTGAGTCCTCATTTGCTTTTTCTGTTCTCCCTTCCATCCTCTTCTCGCAATGTGTGTCATAAGTCCAGGTAGTCCTTCATTAGTCCTCAACTTACAACCACAGCTGCTACTGAATAAGACAGTTGCTCAGTGAGTTTGGCCCCCATCTTACAACTTCTCTTTCCACCGTTCCATGAATCGCTGCGGTTGCTGAATTAGTAATAATAATAATAATAATAATAATAATAATAATAATAATAATAATAATAATAATAATAATAATAGTAATAGTAAAGTTGGAAGGGACCTTGGAGGTCATCTAGTCCAACCCCCTGCTCAGGCAGGAAACCCTATACCATTTCAGACAAATGGCTATCCAGTCTCTTCATAATAATAATAATAAAGTTGGAAGGGACCTTGGAGGTCATCTAGTCCAACCCCCTGCTCAGGCAGGAAACCCTATACCATTTCGGACAAATGGCTGTCCAGTCTCTTCTTAAAAACCTTCCAGTGTTGGAGCATTCACCGCTTCTGGAGGCAGGTTGCTTCTGGAAGAGGGTTGTTCAGTGGATCTGCCTTCCTGCTTGTCAGGCGGTCGCAAAAGGGGATCACATGACCCCAGGACCGTCATAAACACGAGTTAGTTGCCAAGTGCCCGGATTTTGACCACTTGACTGTGGAGAAGCTGCAACGGTCATAAGTGTGAAAAAAAAATGACATAAGGCACCTTTTGCAGTACTGTACTGTTGTAACTTCAGACGGTCACTAAAGGAAACGCTGTATGTCGAGGACTACCTGTAAATCTTGTGCCGGGGGAATTCCAGTCTCCTGAGGGACCCCGACTCTTCCAAATGTATGAAAACAGACCTCAACAGATCCTCTAGATCTGCAGTGATCCTGTTGCTATTGGTGTCACCACCAAGCTGGTCCCTCAAGCCGGTCCCGTCCGGTGGCTATTAGCTTCTGGGGCTTCGTTTACTGACAGGTAGTCCTCAACCTACGACCACAACGGAGCCCAAAACTGCTAGGCAACACAGTTAGGTGAATTTTGTCCCCACTTCACAACGTTTCTGGGCAACGTCGTCCAGTGAATCACTGCAGTCGTTAAGCTAGTCGTTAAGTGACTCCGGGCTTCCCCCGCTGGCTCTGCTCGTCAGAAGGTCGCCAAAGGGAGTCACGTGACTCCGGGACACTGCAACCGTCGCAAACAGGAGCCGGTTGCCAAATGTCTGAATTTCGATCCCGCAAACCACAGGGACGCTGGAACGGTCATAAAGCGTGAAAAATGGCTGTAAGTCCCCTTTTTTCGGTGCCGTTGTAACTTCGAACGGCCATTAAAGGAACGGTTGCAGTTGCGCGCTCGGTTACCCCCCCCAAAAAATAACGAAAAGCGAGGGGGGCCGGGAGGGGGGGGTCCTACCTGCTCCTCCACCTTCACGTGTAGCTCATCCCTCGAGAGCAGCTCCAGGACATCCTCCAAGGGCAGAGACAGGAACTCCTCCAGCATGGAGACCTCCACGAAGTGCTGGTGGACGAAGTTGTTGGCGGCCTCGTACAGGACGGCGCACATCATGGCCTCCGCGAACTGGCGCACGCCCAGGCAGTTCTTTGGGTGGAGCCTTTGAACGGGAGGGAGGTGAGCGGGACCAGCGGGAAACGTCCGGCCCACTCAGGTCTAACCCCCGAACCCAGATTTCCAAGGAGAGGGCAGAGGATACCCACTGTGCAAGATTGCCCAGTGGGTATCCACAGTGGGTATCCACAGACAGCAGTGGGTATCTTGCACAGTGGGTATCTTGCACAGTGGGTATCCACAGACAGCAGATTAAATTGCCCCCCCTACACACACACACACACACACACATACATGCACCAAGGGAACTGGGCTGTGATTTATTCCCATGGGGCAGAGATACTAGTACGGTCGGAGGAACGTGGCTACAGTAAAAGCGTCCTTTCCGGTGAGATTTCCTCTTGGTCTCCTTTCCAAAGGCTAAACTGGGTTGACCTGCTTTCTTTCCCATGAAGAGAAAGCACAGGCTGCCGTAGGGAACGCAATGTGTGGATGGCCTTGGGGGATGTGGGGGAAACAATCAGATAAGGGGGGCAGGAGACCTCGGTCACTTAACGGTCAGAGGAAGAAATGAAGAAGGACCGGTCCTAATGGATCAATCAGATAAGGGAGGCAGGAGCCCTCCTCGGTCACTTAACGGTCAGTTTTCCTGCTCAGAGAGGAGTGGCTGGACCCTTTGGTCCTAAGGCTTCATTCGGGGAACACAATTGTGGCAACACCAGTATTGCCAAAATCGGCAATCGCCTTCCAGTTTTTGGCAAACCACGCCCATTGCAAACCACCGATCTGTTTAGCGACCACCATGAAAAGGTGGCAAAATCTAACCGTCCCGCTTTACGACCGTCACAACCATGATGGGCAGGCTCCATGAGGAACTACCGATAATACCAATTTCCTCAGTCTTTGCCATCCCAGGGAATTGGAAATTCAAAAACAGACGGGACGACCACTGGACCAGGGATGGTATAAGGCAGTGATGGTGAACCTTATAGAGACCGAATGACCCAAAACTGGCCCCGCCCTGCTCCACCCCCACCCCATCCCCTACCCTGCCTGCCCACAGGGCCACTCACCGCCTCCAGGGCCCGCCGCAGATTGCCCAGGCAGCCCAGCAGCGCCATGGCGGCCACACCCTCTGCCCGCGTCCCACAGCATCAACTGTGCCCGATGGGGCATGAGGGCAGAATCTGCCCTGGCTACCTGGCTGCCATGTCCTTGGCTGCGCTGCTCCGCGTGGGCCACGCTCGGGGGCAACTCTCCTCCAGAGGGGCTGCTGGTTAGGAGGGGGTCGTGTGGGGAGGCGAGGCTGGGGCAATGGCGCGCGTGCCCACAGAGAGGGCTCCGAGTGCCGCCTCTGGCACCCGTGCCACAGGTTCGCCACCACTGGCATAAGGCAGTGGTGGTGAACCTATGGCACGGGTGCCAGAGGCGGCACTCAGAGCCCTCTCTGTGGGCACCCGCACCGTCGCCCCAGTCCGAGGCCTTCAGCTGGGTTTTATAAAACCTTTTTGCTTTAGGCCT
>NW_015386586.1:1461166-1462377 GCF_001527695.2 Protobothrops mucrosquamatus | reverse complement strand
GCCTTCAGCTGGGTTTTATAAAACCTTTTTGCTTTAGGCCTCCGCTGCCGTGTACAAAAAAAAAAAAGGTTCAATCAACCAGTCAATTTCAACTTCTTGCAGGAAAAAAAAAGATCTTGCAAAATTGGAATTGATTGATTGAACTTTTTAGTCCCACCCGGTCCGCCGTTACCACCACAGCCACGCCCACCCAATGGGCCACACCCACCCGGCACCCGACGATGCATAAGTGGGTTTTGGGTTGCAGTTTGGGCACTCGGTCTCTAAAAGGTTCGCCATCACTGGCATAAGGCCTTCTGCCTTGAGCAGGGGGCTGGACTAGAGGACCTCCACGGTCCCTTCAAGCCCTGGGATTCTACGTCCAGACTTTTGATACTCACCTCTCTTTGAGGAAGGAGCAACACGCATCCTTGATGTTCTGCAGCTGCAGGAAACTGGCGCCCATCAACAAAGACTGGACATTTTGCTGGTCAATGGCTAAATGTCCGTTGTAGGCAAAATTGATCAGAGCTTCCAGTGCGCTAAATGGGGCAAAGAGGAGCCGGCGGTTATTTCTATTGATTTAATTTATTAATCAGATTTGTTTATAACAGCCCACTCTATCTAAAGTGACTCCCAGAAGTGCACAGATATGCAATTTAGTCACCCAAGTCATCCGAAACATACGTGTCACCACAGAATTCAGAGTTCTTGGTTAAACTGGAGGCCCTTGCAGGATTCTAGATGTTCGTAAGCGGCACATCATGTTTCTAGTTCTCAAGGAGGTACAAATAAAGTAGAAAACCAATGCTGCTGCCTATGGAACGGATACCCTCCGCCCTGCCCCCAAAAAAGCTGGTAGTCAAAAATCTTCTATAATTGCCAGTTATCTCTTACGTAGGAAATTCAGAGGAGGAGGAGGAGGAGGAGGAGGAGGAGGAGGAGGAGGAGGAGGAGAGCTGTGGAGTGCTGTCTGAGCTTGGGGGTTTCCTTGCAGACGTTTCATGACCCAACTAGGTAACATCATCAGTGCTGGAAGGGAGTGCAAGAAGCAAACCAGGCTCCTTTCTGGCACTGAAGTTACATAGTTGGGTCACGAGACGTCTGCAAGGAAACCACCCAAGCTCAGAGAGCACCATGGACCCCAAAGCCTTCCTCCTCCTGCTCCTGCTCCTCCTCCCCCCTTCTAGCACTGATGACGTTCCCTAGTTGGGTCATGAGATGTCTGCAAG
>NW_015386586.1:1456361-1458861 GCF_001527695.2 Protobothrops mucrosquamatus | reverse complement strand
TCAAAAGGTTTGTAGCAGAGTTTATAATCTGGCCCAGTCACAGATTCATAGTCCGACTTAAAATGTACACAGATAGTCCTCTATTTGCAACCGTTCATTTAGTGACAGTTCAAAGTTACGACGGCAGTGAAAAAAGTGACTTATGACCGGTTTTCCACACTTACAACGGTTGCAGCATCCCCATGGTCATGTGATTAAAATTCAGGCGCTCGGCAACTGACTCATATTTATGACGGTCGCAGTATCTCCCGGGGGTCACGTGATCACGTTTTGCGACCCACTGACAAGCAAAGTCAATGGGGGAGAGCCAGATTCATTTAACGACCGTGTGACTAACAACAACTGCAGTGATTCTCTTAACAACTGTGGCAAGAGAGGTCTTAAAACGGGGCAAAACTCATTTCGCAAATGTCTCACTTAGCAACAGAAAATTTGTGGTCGTAAGTCGAGGACTACATGTAACTTGCCCTTTCCTGGTCAGTCTGATCTCATGTCATGACCGAAAGAATAATTATTCTCTCATAATTCTGATTTTGTTTTGCAGAATTGGTTTGTCACCTTTAGTATATTTTAAATATGTTTCATTAAATGAATCCCTTTTTTTGGCAGAAGTTACTGCAATTTTCTCCCTACTCAGTCTCTCCTCTCAAAGCTTTTATATCTCAAGGCCAATTTTCTAAGAAGGACATCTTTTGGGTTATTATACTAACAAAAGCAAAATTATGTTGCCAGTTACGAAACGTTCAAGGGAATCGCTGTAGCTGCAATCGTGGCCATACACCACTCAGGAGCCCTGTACGCCCCCCCTGGGTGGTCCTGCACACCCCCCTGGGGCCAAGTGACCCAGGAAGGATGTGATGTCAGCTGCCATGTTTCCTCTCCATAGGCAGGAGAAAACGCAGCAAGGCAAAAGGGTGGGAGAAGAGAACGGGGGGGGGGCGCAGGGGGGTTGGCCCAGCAAAGTTCACATCGCTCTGGGTTCTTCAACCATTCAAGGTCACAGAAAAGACTCGGCAAGACCCACAGAAGAGAACGTTTTTAGCTCAGAGCTGAACTGGGTGCTTGGTGCTTTCCTTGCAGACATTTCGTCACCCAACTAGGGGACGTCATCAATGCTGGAAGGGAGGAGGAGGAGGAGGAGGAGGAGGAGGAGGAGGACTGTGGGGTCCTTGGTGCTCTCTGAGCTGGGTGGTTTCCTTGCAGACGTCTCATGACCCAACTAGGGAACATCATCAGGGCTAGAAGGGAGGGGGGTTTGGAGGGAGCAGGAAGAGGGGGACAAGGAGGGGGAGGACTGTGGGGTACTTGGTGGTCTCTGAGCTTGGTGGTTTTCTTGCAGTCCAGCCCAGGAACCACTAAGAACATTGAAAGGGAAACTATTCATACATAAACAGATAGCAAAACCACCTCCCTTGTAGCACTGATCGTGTTCCCTAGTTGGGTCATGAAACGTCTGCAAGGAAGCCACCAAGGTCAGAGAGCACCAGGGACCTCGGAGTCTTTTCCTCCTCCTCCTCCTCCTCCTCCTCCTCCTCCTCCTCCTCCATCATTATGAGATATCTGCAAGAAAACCTAGCTCAGACAGTACCAAGAACCCCACTGTTCAACCTGGGGCTACAAATATTCTCTTCCGTCAATCTCGGTGGGGCTTCTGCAGTCTCCTGAACTTAAAACGTGCTTCCGTCCCCGATTTTTCAGGCCTCGTCCAGGATCTTCTGCTGCTGCTGCAGCAGGGAAGCATTTATGAGCCAGGGATGGAGAAACAGAGGCCACCAGGAGCTATTTATGCCGGGAAAAGCAGAGCTATCCTAAAACTGCCTGCTGAATCAGAATTGACAGAGTGTCCTCTTCTCAAGGAGAAGTGCCCCATTTAGTTCGGCCAAGTCATGATTTAAGTAATAACAAAGTGAAACGCTGAGCACACAACACAGTCAAAGACTGGGGGGGGGGGGCTTTGAATGGAGGGTGGGTGGGAGAGAATGAAATCTCTTTGGAGCGTTTGCTGACGGATGCAAAACGAGGTTGGTCTACAAGAGATCAGCCTAGACCAGGCTTAGGCTGCAATTCTTAGGGCCCTCAGCCAGCAGACAGCGTCTTTGGTGAGAGGGAAAATCGTCACAGTCTGGAACACTGGACACAACTCAGCAAGGCTATTTTGTCAATGGAGGTCAAGGCAAAGGAACCAAGATAGAAAAATCAAAGGGACAAAGATAAGAAGGACCACAATGTAATTTGATGCGGTGGTGCTGACCTAGAAAACCAGGAGACGGTGAGTTCTAGTCCCGCCTTAGCCATGAAAGCCGGCCGGGTGACTTTGGGCCAATCACCAGGAGACGGTGAGTTCTAGTCCCGCCTTAGCCATGAAAGCCGGCCGGGTGACTTTGGGCCAATCACCAGGAGACGGTGAGTTCTAGTCCCGCCTTAGCCATGAAAGCTGGCTGGGTGACTTTGGGCCAATCACCAGGAGACAGGGAGTTCTAGTCCCGCCTTAGCCATGAAA
>NW_015386586.1:1452027-1455902 GCF_001527695.2 Protobothrops mucrosquamatus | reverse complement strand
TCTAGTCCCGCCTTAGCCATGAAAGCTGGCTGGGTGACTTTGGGCCAATCACCAGGAGATGGTGAGTTCTAGTCCTTAGACATGAAAGCCAGGTGGGTGACTTTGGGCCAATCACCAGGCGAGGGTAAATTCTGGTCTCTCCTTAGGCATGAAAGCCGGCTGGGTGACTTTGGGCCAATCACCAGGAGACGGGGAGTTCTAGTCCTGTCTTAGCCATGAAACCCGGCTGGGTGACTTTGGGCCAATCACCAGGAGACAGGGAGTTCTAGTCCCGCTTTAGGCAGCAAATCCGGCTGGATGACTTTGGGCCACATGTGCTTTCTCCACCCAACTCACCTCACAAGGGTTGTTCTTGTGGGGGGGGGGGGAGAGAAGAAGCAAGTATTAGATGCAATCTCTGCTTTGAGCTGACCAATATATATAAAAAACAGTTGGGGCAAATTCATGAGGAACAGCAACAGGTGCCCCATGAATCAAAGCTCAAGAGGAACGAAAAATATTATGCAACTGCCCAAAAAAATTAGATCCAATCCTAGCTAGCGTCACAAATAATGTATAATTCTTCTTCACATCCAGAACATCAGAGCCAGTTCTTGGAAATGCATCTTAGAGAGGATATTAACAAGGCATTTTAGAAAGGATATTGAACAAGGAGGTCTCTAGGCAGAAATTAGATATTTTTAGCCTGGAGAAAAGTGCAGAAAGACATGATAATTGAAGGGCCGAAGACACGGCAGGCTCGTTTTGTGACGTTGTAGAAGACAACACACACATACACAAGGAACTACACATAGTCCTCAATGTACAATCACAACTGAGCTCAAACATTCACTAAGTAAGACTGTTACGTAGGTTCTGCCCCATTTTACAACTTTTCTTGCCACAGTTGTTAAGTGAATCGCTGCAGCTCTTAAGTTAGGAACACGGTTGTTAAGTGAACCTCACTTCCCCCATTGACCTTGCTCGTCAGAAGGTCGCAAAAGGGGATCACGTGACCCCCGGGAGACACTGCAACGGTCATAAATATGAGCCAGTTGTCTGAATTTTGATCACGTGATCAGGGGGATACCCCAATGGTTATTAGTGTGAAAAACGGTCTTAAGTCATTTTTTTCAGGGCCGTTGTAACTTGGAATGGTCACTAAATGAACTGTTGTAAGTTGAGGACTACCTTTATAAGGTTCAAAATGCAAGGAAGGAGATTTCAGCTGGACGTCAGCTGAATGACCAGCAAGAGGGACCAACAACTTGGTATGAGGAAGCCTTGCTGGAATTGGGTATGCCTGATTTAAAGAAAAGAAGGACCAGGGGGTGACATGATAGGAGTCTTCCAATATTTGAGGGGCTGCCACAAAGAGGAGGGGGGTCCACCTATTCTCCAAAGCACCAGAAGACAAGAAACAATGGATGGAAACTCATCCAGGAGAGAAACAACCTGGAACTAAGGAAAAACTTCTCAACAATGAGGACAATTAACCAATGGAACAGCTTGCCACCAGAAGTTGTGGGTGCTCCATCACTGGAGGTTTTCAAGAAGAGTCTGGACAGCCACTTGTCTGAAATGGAATAGGTTCTACTGCTTGAGCAGGGGGTTGGACTAGAAGACCTCTGAAGTCCCTTCCAACTCTGCTATTCTGTTCTGGTGGGAGAGTTCTAAACAGAAGCTGGAGGGTATCATGGTGGAAATGGGGCTGGCCTAGACCAAGGCTAGGCCACCTTGGCTTTTTTATGACTGGTGGACTTCAACTCCCAGAATTCCTGAGCCAGCCATGCTGAGGGGAAAGGGAGAGGTTTCCAAGCTGAGCCATGCTGGCTCAGGAATTCTGGGAGTTGAAGTCCACCAGTCATAAAAGAGCCAAGGCGGCCTACCCCTGGACTAGAAGACCTCCAAAGTTTCTTCTAACCCTTTTATTTTCTGATTTTATGAAAGGGTTTATGCCTCACCTTTTTCGGTAGATTGAGGGCGTCATCGGAAACAAAATAATAGTGTAACATCATCATGAAAAACAAAATGGCCTCCTGATGAAGCGTAGAAGCGGTTTGTTGCTAACAGACCTTAATGCTGCATTAAGAAGCAGCAATGGCTACTTGTGGGGGATGTATATGTAGGGATGTGGGTCTATACATATGTTGTTCATAGTATGTTTAGGTGTGTGTCATGTATGTGTTTCACTTTGAGAGCGGGCAACTAAATTTCATTTTTGATGTGTGCCATTGTGCCCACAGTATAAAAATGACAATAAAGGTTATCTTATCTTATCTTGTGTAAACAATAAAGGAATTCTGGAGGCTGAAAATAAGAATTATGGGAAATGGTCTCCTTTGGGGTTTCTTAGAAACATTTAGCTGCTAGGAAGAAATTTGTTGGACTCGTCCCAAGGCTAATGGAATAATGTATTTTTGACTTGTGCAGAAACTCCCTCCTAGCACTGATGATGTTAACTAGTTGGGTCATGAAACATCTGCAAGAAAAACCCCAAGTTCAGAGAGAGCTAAGGACCCCACAGTTCTCCTCCTGCTCCAACATCAATGTCCATGGAGATTCTCAGTCATCCAGGTCACGGTTGTCCCAAAGGTGCTTTTTCAAGAGGCCACTGGACTTCCTTGTTTTTCTTTGAAGATGTTTTGCTTCTCATCCAAGAAGCTTCTTCAGCTCTGACTGGATGGAGGGGAAAGGAAGGATTTATACTCCTTGCAGATGGACATTTGCATTCTTTTACAGAGTTGTTAAGACCACCTGGAGGCTTATCTGTGTGATCAGGGTCACCTGAGTGGTGCAAAGGTGTGTGTGGAACCTTCTTGGAACTGTTGGAACAAGGTCCTTTCAGCAGTTCCAAGAAGGCTCCACACCCATTTGCACCACTCAGGTGATCCTGAGGACACAAGTCAACCTCCAAGTGGCCTCAACGACCCTCTAAAAGAAGGCAAATGACCAGCTGTCTGCAAGGAGTATAAACCCTTCCATTCCCCCCCCCCTAATCCAGTCAGAGCTGAAGAAGCTTCTTGGATGAGAAGCAAAACTTGTTCAAAAGAAAAACAAGAAAGTCCAGTTGCCTCGTGGAAAAAGCACCTTTGGGGTATCCTCCTCCTCTTCCTGACGTTCCCTAGTTGGGTCATGAAACCTCTGCAAGAAAAACCACCAAGCTCAGAGAGCACCAAGGACTGCACAGTAAGAGAAACCCAGATAAGCAGGGATTAACCCTAGACATCAATGGAGGAAAAAAACAATACTCTAACCAAGGAAATACAAAGAGGGGGGAAAAAGCACATTCCCAACGACACTGCCGGGCAAACCAGTTTACTGTATATAAACAGAGAGCAAGGCCCACTCCTTCTGTCGTTAATATCAGCTAGCTAGGTCACAAAATGTCTGCAAGGAAACAATCAAGCTCAAAGAGTGCCAAAGACCCCCAAATCGTCCTCCTCTACAACTCTGCAAACCCCACTCCCTGTAGTACTGAAGATGTTACCTAGCTTGGTAATTGAAATCAGCCAAGCTCAGAGAACACTAAGGACCCCACAATTCTCCTCCTCTTCCCCCTCCTCCTCCACTCTGCAATCCCCCCCACAGCACTGATGATATTACCTAGTTCAAGGGTAGGCCACCTTGGCTCTTTTATGACTGGTGGACTTCAACTCCCAGAATTCCTGAGCCAGCATGGCTCAGCTTGGAACTCCTCCCTTTCCCCTCAGCATGGCTGGCTCAGGAATTCTGGGAGTTGAAGTCCACCAGTCATAAAAGAGCCAAGATTGCCTACCCCTGAGTTACTAGGAAGATAAAGGGATTTCAACTCCCAGAATCCCTCTGCCAGCATGGCACCCTATATCAGGAATAGACAACCTTGGCTCTTTTATGACTGGTGGACTTCAACTCCC
>NW_015386586.1:1448744-1451383 GCF_001527695.2 Protobothrops mucrosquamatus | reverse complement strand
TTCAACTCCCAGAATCCCTCTGCCAGCATGGCACCCTATATCAGGAATAGACAACCTTGGCTCTTTTATGACTGGTGGACTTCAACTCCCAGAATTCCTGAGCCGGCAGGGCTCAGCTTGGAAACCTCTCCCTTTCCCCTCAGCATGGCTGGCTCAGGAATTCTGGGAGTTGAAGTCCACCAGTCATAAAAGAGCCAAGGTGGCCTACCTCTGGCCTAGTTGGTCCATGAAACCTCTGCAAGGAAACAGCCAATTTCAGAAGGACCCCACAGTCCTTGTCCTCTTCTCCTCCTCCTTCTCCCTCTTCTTCCCTTTTTTCTTTCCCCTCCTCCTTCTCCCCTTCCCCAAACTCCTCCTAGCATTGATGTTGTTGCTGAGTTGGGCCATGAAACGTCTGCCAAGAAAACAGACAAACTCAGAGAGCACCGACGACCACCACAGTTCAACCCTGATCTCCGAATATTCTCTTCCGTCGGAATAATAATTTTCTACCATTGGAGGGTTTAAAACACAATGTAAATCTTTGATAGGCAATATTGGAAAAATCATACCACAGTGCCCACCCCGCCAAGCCCCCCCTTGTTACTCTGGTGCAGTCAACAACCCGACAAGCAGCAAGTATTCCTTTTGTGAATCTTTCCACTTCTTGGAAGATTATCTTATGTGCAAAGTGGAGACCGGGCACCACACGCTGAGCTGCAATTAAAATCTAATTTCCACAGACTCTCTCCGAGAACATATAAAAACCAGGATATAATTATCAGCCATGTTTACCGTCAAGCCGTTAAAGCCCCATAAAGGACCCCACGACGCATTCTTCAGAGATTGTGCGATACATTCTTAAGAGATTTGTGTGATGCACAGTGCACGACAGCTATGCCAAAGGGGCCTCACCCAATATTTGGGACATTAATCATCTCAACGGTGACGTCATGCCCAGAATGACACAGGGGAAGGAAGGTGCCGGATACAGAATTTTAATTGGCAAAGGCTGAAAAAGGAAAACCTCTGAATATAGATAGTCCTCGGCTTAGCAACAGTTTATTTAGTGACTGTTTGAAGTTACGACAACACTAAGTAACTTTTAACCATTTTCACATTTAACGACCATCACAGCATCCCTGTGATCATGTGATCACAATTCAGACACTTGGCAACTGACTCATAGTTATCCCAGGGTCACGTGATCCCCTTTGGTGACCTTGTGACAAGCAAAATCAGTGAGGAAGCCAGATCCACTTAACAACCAGGTTTATCAACTTAAGAACTGCAGCGATCCACTTAACAACCAAGGCAAGAAAGGTCATAAAATGGGGCAAAAGTCACTTAACAAATATCTTACTTAGCAACAGAAATTTGGTGCTCAGTTATAGTCATAAATTCAAGGACTGCCTGCCCAGATATTTCTTTTATAATTTTGCTATTTTTACGTGGAATGGCATCCTAAATGGATGGGTCATTGTACAGCAGGTAGGACAAGGTGTTTCTATTTAAGCTCCTGACATCATCCCGCAATAACCTTGTTGGCCAAGCTTCAAGATTTGAAGTTCCATAAATTTGTGACACGTTTTCAGGCAAAGCCAATTATTCTCTTATTCTCTCTCTCTGTACAATTATACTAAAGGGGGGTCCTTGACTTACAATTTTCCACTGCCAGAAAGCTGCTAAGTGAGCTGAGACTCATTGTATGACTTTTTCCCATCGTTGTTAATCACTGTGTTTGTTAAGTCAGTCACACGGTTGTTAAGTGAATCTGGTTTCTCCCACTGACTTTGCTTGTCAGAAGGTCACAAAAGGGGATTACATGACCCCAGGGACGCTGCGACCGTCATAAGCACAAGTCAGTTGCCAAGCGTCTTGAATTTTGATCATGTGACCATGGGAGACGTTGCAACGGTCGTAAGTGTGAAAAACGGTCGTAAGTCACTTTTTCCAGTGCTTCGGTCACTCAATGGATGAGTTGTAAGTCAAGGACAGCCTGTGCGCTTCTATGCTTTTACAGACAAAACCTTGCAGGAATGGATTGATTTATTTGGTCAATTTATACAGCTGCCTGCTTTTTCTATGTGAGAGACAGCACCTGCTGAAAACACAACCACAACACAAAAAATCTGATCCAAGACGCAACCACCGAAATTACCTAAAGCCACACAGAGCTTTGTGTGGTCTCTTCTGTAGTCCCAGAGGTTAGAAGGTAACCCAGGGTCCCTCCTGCCCCCCTTCATCCCTGGGGGTCTCCCCCTCCTCCTGTTTGCAAACCCCCCACCCTTCTAGCCCTGATGGTGTTCCCTAGTTGGGTCATGAGGCGTCTGCAAGGAAACCACCAAGCTCAGAGAGCACCATGGACCCTCCAGTCCCCCCTCCTCCTCCTCCTCCTCCCTTCAAGTCCTGATGACATTGCCTAGTTAGGTCAAGAAACGTCTCAAGAAAGCAACCAAGCTCGCAGAGCACCAGATCCCACAAACCACCTCCTCATCCCCATTCTCCTCCTGTCCTCCGCTCAGAGAGCCCCAAGGACCCCACAGTCCTTCCTCCTCCTCCTCCTCCTCCTCCTCCCTCCTCCCTCTTCTCCCCCCTTCCTCATTTCTCCTCCTTCCCTCCTCCTCCCTCCCCGGCTTTTCTCTCCTTCCTGTCCCCCT